>NC_056725.1:999377399-999409899 GCF_019279795.1 Protopterus annectens | reverse complement strand
CCCTAGAAGTCTAAATCTGAAAATGCACTCACTGGAAGTATTCCTTAAAATGGGGAACAATGACATCTGTGCTGTAACAGAGACCTGGTTAAAGGCAGCAGGAAGTGTCCCTGCGCTACCAGCCTATAACTCATTCCTCACCTTTTGGCTGCAGAATTTAGACTGAAACTCCAAAGGTGGTGCTACTTCCATATTCATTAAGGATGCACACACCTCAAAGGTGGTAGACCAACATTATGCATCACAGATCCTGCAGGTTTAGCTAACATTGTGTAAGAGTAGTTCAGGTTGTAGCCTGCTATAGGTCCCCAAGCATGTCCCAAGACTCACACTCCATGTCCCTAAACACTCTGGAGAATATTAGTGTCCAACCTAACACTCTCATACTGTTTGACTTCAACTACCCTACCATTAACTGGGGAAAGCTACTCATGTATCGATGCACTTACCCATCACATAGACCTGGTCCTTACTAACATGAGTGACTGTTGCTGCAAACTAATAGTCAACTCCTTCCTTCTTATATCTGACCACAAAGTAATCACCTTTGGAAATCCACAGCCCCCACCCCACCCCTCTGCACTGGCTACCACCATGAAAAGCCTTACCAAAGCTATCTATGGCCTCCTAAAAACAGAGGTGGCTAATCTCGTGGCAGCAATACAAATGGAGACTAGTTGCATGACTGCTGAATCAAACAACAATGCACTATGAACATGTACACAAATGCATGGATACTGCCATACCCAATAGAACTAAGACCCTCACCTCCAAAAAAGGAAGCTAATCTGGTTGTTCCCTGCCATAAAAAAGACTATACAACAGAAGGAAGGAACTGATGTGGAATAATGTGAAGTCCCATGACTGGAAAAAAAAAAACCTTATCAGCCTCAATTAAATCGTGAGATCCCTCATCAAATACTACAAAGTTAGCTGTGAAAACAGAACTGGAGGACATAGTAAAGACAACC
This sequence comes from Protopterus annectens, assembly GCF_019279795.1. Taxonomy (NCBI): domain Eukaryota; kingdom Metazoa; phylum Chordata; order Ceratodontiformes; family Protopteridae; genus Protopterus; species Protopterus annectens. Next base: position 999,408,928 of record NC_056725.1, on the reverse strand, counting down.
ACAAGGCCTCATACAGTTATGTAAAGAATCTCCATGGCAATACCGAGATTTGGTCTCAGATACTAAACAATGGCACCTCCTAGACTGAGCCAACAAATATTGTCAATATACTGGCTGACATATCGAGTGCAAACTTTACCCCTCTCCCCCCACCAAAGGACCAATCACAATACTAGCACACTACCTGGCACCCAGTATTACTGCTGCACAGGTTAAAACACCATTGTCCAAGGCCAAGAATACAGTTTCTATGGGACCTGAAAATATCCCTGGCTGTGTTCTATATAAACTACTGAGTGGCCTGGCACCTCACCTGTTTGCCTGTTCAAGCACAGCCTCACCTCAGGCTTTGTCCCTACTGAACTGTGCACTGCTACAGTCACCCTTCTCCACAAAAGAAGGTTTGACTACAGACCCTGAAACCTACTACACCAATTGCCTGACAAGTCTGTTATGCAAAGCTATGGAATGCATCATCATGCACCTAATAAACAGGGATATGGGAATCTGCAGACTCAGGATCCCACACAGTTTACTTTTTTGAAGAGTAGTTCATACCTGCTAAATCAATCTGTTCAACTTCTTTGAGTCAGCCACCTTGAGCTGTGGATGAAGGCAAGATGGCACATACAGCCTACCTTGATCTGGCCAAAGCCTTTGATAACATTCCCCACTCAGGAATCATGCAAAAACTCACCAAGCTAGGCATCGATCCCTATATCACTAGGTGGGTTGCAAACTGGGTCACAGATAGGACTCACAGAGTGGAAATAGCTGACTCTAAGTCAGACTGCTGAGCAGTCATAAGTGGAGTCCAACAGGGTTCTGCCCTGGGTCCTCTTATGTTTGGTATCAACTTCTCTGAAGTCCATGCCAACATGAAGGGACGTTGGCTGACAAAGTCTGCAGACAGTTGCAAGTTGGGAGCTATTATTAACTAAAAAAGTGATGTTGACATCATACTGAAAGGCCTCACTGAGACCAATGACTGGTGTCAGGCCCATGGCTTTAAGCTCAATATCAGAAAATGTGTTGTCATCCCCTTTGGGGAAAACCCTGTTCCCAAGAATTACCACATTGATGGTAGTCCCCTGAACAAAGAAGGCATTATAAGAGATCTGGGTGCACAGGTTGACAGCAATGTCACTTTTGACCAGCACATTGTTACTGTGGTCAGAAAGTCCTTCTATGTGGCAACATCTCAGTACTAACACATTAGCATCTAGGAAGGAAGAGGTCATTGTCCCCCTGTACTCTTCCTGACAGAGTGACACAGTTATTTTCAGCATACATATTCTGATGGATGTGAGGTAGGTAAATGAAATGTATGTCCTCATTTTCTGACAACAATTATATCATCACAGTGATTTACCAGAGAAATGAGAATAATCTGTAAAACAGACCAGAAATATGAACAATAAACCTGGACATCCTGAAGCAATCCAGCCAGTTGACAGGCATGCTCAGAACCCCTTACTGCAATGAATCTGGACTAAGGCTGACAAAGTGATGTGGAAGCCATAAAAATGGGGAATTATCTGAAGTACTGGTGTAGATAAGCTAACACAGTTGCTGTAGTAACACCCTCCTGTGTGCTCTAACATATATTTAGTGAAATATTGCAAGTAATTGAAATAGGAAATCAGCTATTGGTAATTACACATGTATTTGCAAATATATCAGGCACTACAGGGATGTAACAGCACTTGCAAACAGACATCATTGTGAAAGTGCATACCCGCAACTAGTATCACCACAGTCACAGTCACATACCAGTAAGTCAAGTGAACAGTAGAGTATAAGGACTGTGTGAACAAATACATCATTGTTTGTCACTCACACACTAACCCTACATATAAAGTTCAAATTCTTGGTGTAGTCTGAATCCTGACCTTGGTACAGGACATGTCTCAGGCTGCCCCTACAAACACATGTAGCCAATAGATCAGCAGAAACTGGGGCAGCATGCATAGTCAGATAAAGAAGGAGCCATATCACTTACATCCACCCATCCATACACAGCCCAAATAACATGTTCACATGACATGTGTACACAATCCTGATGGTCTGTTAACAATGGCCAGACATACACAGGCTTCCCACATGTACAGTTCACCTCAGAATGTACAGTCTCAGGACTCATATCTATGGCTTCTTCCCTGACATGTCTGTAAGTCTACTACATCACTGGGATGGTAGCAGGAATGAAGGCAAGAAATAATGTTACTAAATATGTCTGAGCCTCATTGAAATCTGGACAAAGCCTGACATCATTTGGGGACAGAGACACACACACACACAGAGTAGATTGGATATATTGCTGTCATACTTTGAGACAGTTGCAGATGTTACTGGGTTTGTTGTAACATATCCTTTATGAGGAATATGAAGTCAGTAATACCAATAGATGTGCGGATTTACTGACTGCATTCCCCAGAGTCCACAACTGATTTACCAATGACATCAACTGTCTGGGGAACAGACAAAATATAACAGGCAAACATGTGGCCAGTGTGTGGACAGCATGCCAGTGGAGAGGTATGTCAGAGACATATCACTGTCAATTGCTGTCGTGAAGTCACTCACTAAATGCGTGTCCACACAAACCCTGTCAATCTATCAATCCACCATGTGCATAACAGCACTAATGACATAGAATCTGTTCACAAATCTGGGGATATGTCTCCCATGTTGTTTGGCTGTCTCCACATGTCCTATCCTGTGATGTATTGCCACCTACTGTATGTGAATCTGTAGCCCACCACCTCTGTAATGTCCCTCACACAAGCAAGGAAAAGGGACAAGGCCCACATATGTTGTAACTAGCAGCAGTGTCCAGGCCCACAACACAATACTATGTGGGCACCTACATAGTGATATGGCCTTAGCAATACCTGATATCTGCACATCTGCACAGAGGACAGACAGAAAGTCAGAAAGCCAGCAGGTTATGCATTAGGATGAATGTTTTGAAAGATAGAAGTCTGAAACTGAAAGGTATGCCATTACTACATGACAGCAGTTCTCAATGGCATGTACAAAACATAGTAGTCTACAGTTAATATCATAATATCATATCAATATCCAATAGGAGATAAATAAAAATACAGCTCAAACACCAAGAACAAGATAGTACTCAGAGTCCCAGCTTTGAATGCAGGGGTGTATGGTTCAGGTACTACAATCTACAATCTACCTTTACTTGCAAAAGCACTGTTAAGAGTATTAATTTAACAATACAATATGTGTTAAACTATTTTTGTCAAGCAGTGCACTTTTGCTGGTGTAACATGCAACTGTGACTGCATATAACCTGGGATACTACCCATGTATAAAACAAATATAAAGAAAAAATATTGTGGTATGACCCATGTATACCCAGGTGTCCCATACAGTATAGTCACACCCCTTGCTACTGTAATGACAGCACACAGAAGCATGTTATGTACAGGAAATTAAATACACTTATTAAAGATGTCATTACCCTGCTATTTTATCAGGCTGGAATGTGATCAATAGTTACCAGGGCTGAGCTATGCTTAGCAGGTTTAAGTATTGCTTAAATGTAATTGCTAAGCAGATTTGTGCAGTGGTAAGCGAAGCATACACAGTGTAAGCACCCACTCATTTACCCATACATTAGCACCACTTACCTTCACACAAACCCATGCAAACATGCATAAAGCTGCTCAGAACTGCCTTAATCACTCTGTATCCAACAGTCCTTGTTCTGCCTTGCAACAAAATAAGCAGCTCTTGAACCCAGGACCCCGCACACCATTTTAGCAGTATACCATCTGAGATGCATGGTGTTAGTATGTTTATTCAAACATACCCTACTTTACAGCCAGTTTACAATAGGGATGAGACACTGTGCAATTACAAAGATTTGGTATCTATCTATATATATATATATATATATATATATATATATATATATATATATATATATATGAAACATACATACAGAGAGAGAGATATGTATGGAGATACATATATGTGTATAACAATATATAGATATATTAACAATAAATATTGAGTTGTATATATATATATATATATATATATATATATATATATATATATATATATATGGTTTACCTTTGAAAGGTTGAAACTCACCCTACCAAACAGCCCTTTGTGTGAACCGGAATGACGAAAATCGTCAGTCCAATCTACACCGAAGTTTGAAAATCAGCAAATCAAAAATCAGATTTGCTGATTTTCGAACTTCAATTCAAAGACAAAGCTCCCCCCACACACTCCCTACTTTATTATTCTAACTCCGAGGTTGCAGTACAGTGGGGAAAGGGTCCACTTCCTGATCTCCACTAAAGTGCACCTCACACCAAAAATGCCGAATCTGCAATGAGCGAACGTTACTGTGCATTTGTTCATTGCTCATTCAATGCATTTTGTTTTTGGCCTTCTGAAAACTTGAAAAAGTCCTTTCAGACTTTTCTATTTCACACATGCGCATTACGCACATGTAAAGGTAAACCATTAATATATATATATATATATATATCTATATATATATATATATATATATATATATATATATATATATATATATATATATATATATATGTGTGTGTGTGTGTGTGTGTGTGTGTTATGATCCTCTGTCCATGCCTAACACTAACAGCTGTATCCACACCTATATACAGTGGATATCACAAGTGTACACATGCCTGTTGGAATGCCAGGTTTGTGTGCTGTATGACAATGAGACCACAGACAATAATTTCAAAATGTTTCTCATCTTGAATGTGACTCCTAACCTGTACAATCCTATTGAAAAACAAGCAAAGCTGTTTCAATGAAGGTGAAACTATTGCCAAGTGAAGATATGCCATGATGTTAGAGTAAAACCAAGACAAATGAATGCTGTAACCATCTTAACAGGTACATACACAGCATATCAGTTTGATGATGTGCACAGTCATTCAACTGGCTTATTGTACTGAGTATTATTTCCATATGTTTTTACAGACCACATTATTATGTTTTCAATTCAATTGTATAGACTGTATGTCACAGTAAAGGTGGGAATTGTTTTGAAATTAGTTATTCTGGTGCCATGTCTCAATTGCACAAATACTAGGCATTGTAACAGGGGTATGTACACTTTATATCCACTGTAGCTATATGGACTCAGCAGTACCTGACCTGTAAAATCAGCCTCCACCAAGGTAGAGTAATCCCCTTTGGTGGACAGCAACAATACACAAACCACATAATAGGTTGCTATATTGGCTGTACAGGGACACATAGGGTGTAGGCAACAACTTGAAAGCAAGTCCACCTCTATTTGAGCAAGCATGTAAATTCACAGGTGACTTCCTGTAAGGCTGACTATGACTACAAATCAGACATATCCACACCATTAAGTACAATTGCAACAGTGTCTCCACATATGTAGAGGGAACAGCACAATTCAACCTGTACTGGGGGTAAAGCACACCTCATACACACATGCCATGGATATAGGCAACCTGCATCAGACAGGTTAGGAGGGAACATCGCCACCCTGTCCACCCCTATTGCACAGGGGGATATGCACATCAACCACACTCCTCCTTTCAGCAATGGTGAGCATGTACATATTGCCTACTGATGGCAACAACAGAAAGTCTCCATGGGGCATAATAACATAACTATCTGCCTCCTACATGACCTCCAGCATGTGCTTACAGTTCCATCACACACCACAGTCAAACACAGACTTGCCACCATCCACACACATTCCACATGGAAGATGGCCACTTTCATCCCTCTACACAGAAATGAATGGAGAATAGAGTATAATGTAATTAAGTGTCCAACATTGGGGGGAATAAGATAGCTTAGGGCCAAGAGTGTAATGCAAGCTGCTATAGTCATGATAGATTGGTGGGTTATGGTGTAGTTTGGATTATTAGAAAGTAATAAACACTGTTGATGTGCAATTTGACAACCGTATGAGGTCCTGTGACCTTTTTTCCTGTTATATCTTCCAGGTAACATGCAGAGGCCTTGCCTCCCAGCATTCTCTATTGGGGAAAACGACATTATCACCCAATTTTTGATCGAACATTATGGCCTATTATTTGGACAGGGAGTACAAGATGTGCAGGAGAGGACCACCCTGTGGAACGATCTGGTCCACAGGGTAAATGATGCTGGCCTGCACAGCAGAACTTATGAGCAGGTGCAGCATCAGGCCACCGACCTCATCTGCCATGCCCATCAATGGGCTGCTGCTGTAATGAGGGACTGGGTAGCCACAGGTGGGGGCCCAACCATCCATCCCCCACTGACACCCACCAAGGAGCTCCTTGCCAACCTTGGGGCACCTGCCCAATGCACAACCGATGAAGAAAGAATTGTGGAGGTGGGTTGCACCCACACACTGGACAAGGAGCATGCAAGTAAGGCCCCAGTGCACATTACTAGAACACTGTTGCTTATCCATTTTTATCTGTATAGTATCTACATGCATATATCAGATGAGATAGTAGGTCTTGCTGGTGTTTAGTAATGCACAGACATGTACATCTATGGTGATGGCAAGCATATTTTATAATATTGGGAATTGTACTGTTAATGTGCTGAAATGCTGCTTCCACCCTGTGCCTAGGCCACATCAGTGGCTACTAAAATTACCTCTCTCCAGCAACTATTTAGGTCCCTCTGGTATACAACTGGGACAGCAGCCTGTAGTTGGTGAGTATGGAATTGTTTTGTTGAGGTTTGCCAATACACCGGCCATGTTAAGGCCATGCTATTTGCCATGCACACATTTATCACACCTACCCATAATGCATGATGTACGTGTTCAGTTTTGTTGGTATTAACTGCACTACATCACAGTGGACACCATGGTATCATATCTGAAGGGTATGTAAGATTCCTGCAGTATAACTCGCAACCTGTCAGTGCAAGATGTGTGGACAGAGACAAACAAAATGGTGGGGCAAACGGGCTATAGTAGGGACATGTATGAAACATTACCTTTTTACAGTGGATACAACAGTGTACACACACCTATTAAGATGACAACTGTTCCTGATATATACAACAGTAGACCACAGTAATACATTCCACACATTTTACAATCTGTAATGTGATCCTAACATGAACAATTAACATGTAAAATAGAATTATGGGTTAGTACAACAAATATGGGGTATACTAACCTTACAATACATCGGATGCATATGCGTGCACACACTCAAAATAATATATTGTGTAGGCAGCTTGTGATGTATTGACAGCATTCAATCTACTTGAGTACACACCTGGCATCAAGTACATGGCCTCAATATCACACCAAGTAATGGCCTGCTGTCTGAGAAGTATGTTCATGACATTTCCTTAGTTGCCTACGACTGAAGCAGCCATGGCTTGCACACATCTTACAAAGCATCAAAGGGATCCCATATGTGAAATGTAGCAATCAAGAGTAGGGGAAAAATTACCTCACCATTGCATATACCATGGAAAACAGTGCAGCCAGTGATCTAGCGGTGTATTAAATATGGGACAACAGTGATGCTGAAAAGAACCAACTGCACATCCAAAACAGATAACAAAACATGTAGAAAATGCATCAGGGAGACTGCCAGGAGACATGCAGCAACACTAAGGGAGTTGCAAGAATGTCTAGCAAGTACTGCCTATGTAGCACCTGTGGCAACAATTGCCTGGATTCTGCATAAGTGTGGCCTATGGGGTAGGGTAAGTAGACAGAAGATTTCCCCCACAAGAAACACCATCCAGTGCTGTGTACAGCTAACAAAAGCATAACATCAAGTCTCCCAAAGGCATGTGTTGCAACGTGTAATGGTTTTATGACACCAAGTTTCAAACCTACAGACAGTATTCATAGAGATATGTATGGTGCATAAGCTATAAGGGGTGTGGCAGTGTGGTAACACATTGACTGTGTCATATCCAGGGTACAGCTGAACACAAGTAACAGGTCTGTATAACAGTTATTGCATGTGTCAAATGGCTGATAGATATGACGGATGTATACAGGTAAGTGCATGTTGGCTGATGTAAGCAGCTCTTGTACAGTGGACAATGGTAAGTATACAGGGTGACACACACCAAACATTTGTAAATAACACACACAGAGGCTTTTGTGTTGATGGGTATATGTCCTTTTCCCCACTGTAGTGCAATCCTGGAGTTGGTATAAATAGTTGTGGTATTGTGGGGGACGCAGTTCCCCACACTGGAGGATGTGGGGTGGCATAGACCCACACCTAGTTAGACTAACAACTACTTACCCTCTTTAACATAGACTCAACAGTATAACAGCACACTGTGAATGGGGATATGCACAACACTACCCCCAATGACCACCACCAACTATATATACAAATATCAGTATTGGTGTACAGCTGTACAGTGGGGAAAAGGGCATTTACACTGCCACTGCTAGTTTTGGTCAAATGAGTTTCCACAAGATGAGTCATTTGCAATTTTAGCTTTTGCCAATCTGATCTCAGCCAAATGAACTCCTGGGAAATTATTTTTCTGCAAACTGAAGTAGATCCCCTTACACACACACAGCCACACACACACACACTCTCACACACACACACACACACACACACACACACACACACACACACACACACACACACACACACACACACACACACACACACACACACACACACTCTCACACACACACACACACTTGCCAACACTGAGATTAGAACCCCTACCTATGTAGTTAATGCTACTAATGGGTTCTACCTTAATTGCATGCACCACCGAGCTTGTAGGGTGAGGTGTGTTCTGAGGTTCTTGTAAAATGATCAACATCACCAGACCTTGTACAATATGGCAATGGGGGATGTACTGGGTGTGAATGGACACAGCATAATATAACATACTGACATATACAATTCCAAAACTGAAGAACAAACAACCTTGGGACATGTAGTGGGAGTATCACTGTCAAAAACAAACCAATAGGTTACTCCTGAACCAGCAGGATACTGTACTGACACAAATGTTCACAGATTTATATAGTTGTTGCTACTAAAATGGGCTACGTTACTGCATGCAACACACAGACTGTAATGACTCCTGTACTGAGGACAGCATCACCAGCCCTTGTACAGTATGGCAATGTGCAGCGTGTGTGGAGACTTAGCCCTCAAAATGCGGTCTCATACAAATATGCTCACTTTCAGACACCCGCACACACATACTCACATTTCTCCAGGGTTAGTTACCAAATGCTCCATGGGAGCCTATAGGTGAGGGTGTCACAAGGTACCATTACATTGATAACAAGTAATGTCATCTACAGGTTTACGTTCTGTTGAATGTGGTAATACAGTTGAGGTATCCATGGCATGTAGTGCATACAGATTGGGGTTTCCTAGCTGTGGCATGTGTAACACAGCTGGGCAGACATGGCAATGTCAGTCATGCAGGGACTGCCTGTAAGTAGCCTAGATGTGACCGGGAACACTTGGAGATTTTGGCCTCTTTCCATGTCAGACAGTTGTTTCATGCCTTGTGTCCTACATGTGAGGTACACTTGCAGCCTACCCGTTTGTTGAAGGTGTCTAGTGAGTTACATGGCAAATGGGACATTGTACCTTCTGATTGACCTAATGAGTGGAGAGTGGAGGGAGACATTGACCTCTTAATTCCTGGATGGCACACCCTTAGTTATGCAATGTGCCACATGGAAGGACGTTCTGTCCACAGTGGCAATGTGGTGATCAGAAGAGAGGTTGCTGATAAGCTGTGTTCACAGACCTCCTATAAGGACATCTGTGTCCATTGGATTACCACGGATGTAGTCATTTGTAGACAACACATTGATTCAACAGGGGATTGTGACACATTTCTTGCCATTGAGACTAAGGCCAGTTTTCTGACAACAGTTGGAAGTGTCAAATGTCATTACTCTGCTATTTTATCTGACTGGAATGTAATCAATGGTTACCAGGGCTGAGCTATGCTTAGCAGATTTCAGCATTGCTTAAATGCAAATACTGAGCAGATCTTCACACTGGTAAGCAAAGCCTACATAGTGTAAGTGCCTTTTTATGTAACCATACATTAGCACCACTTGCCATTGTGCAAACCTGCACAAACATGCTTAAAGCTGCTCAAAACTGCCTTAATCACTCTGTATCCAACAGTCCTTGTTCTGACTAGCAACAAAATAAACAGCCCTTGCAGGTCCTGAACTCAGGACCCTGCATACCATAGTCATAGCAATTTACCAGTTAAGCAATCTGCGGTCCATGGTTTTAGGATGCTTTCTCAAACATTCCCTTCTTTACAGCCAGTTTACAAAAATGGAAGCGACACTGTGTAAGTAGGACAGATTGGTATCTACATATATATATATATATATATATATATATATATATATATATATATATATATTATCTGAAAAGAAATTTATACATAGAGAGAGAGGTAGATATGTAGATAGGTAGATATGATAGAGTACAATGCCCCCTTTGGTATGTACCTCACTAGACATGTACAACAACTGGAAAGGCCACAGAAATACCTCACAAAGAGGATTTCTGGCCTCAAGCAGATGCCCTATGTAGACCATCTCAAAAAACTCCAGCTTTACTCCATCGCATATAGCCTACTCAGAGGCAATCTCTGCCTAACATACAAAGCTATGTCAAACCCAGAGCTGTTGGACGTGCTCCACTTAAAGAAATCCCAATCCATTTGAGATGCACACTCTAGGGACCTAAACCTTGTTACCACAATAAACAGAATATGCTGGAGGGATAGATTCCTGTCCCAGAGACTTCCCATGTTCTGGAACAAACTACCTATCTATATCAAACAAAGCTCTTCATTAGCACTCTTCGAGAAAAATCTTGATGATTGGATGGGAGATAGGAAATTCACCCTGGGGATCACGTCTGTGGCTCTGCTCAACAGGGGCACAGAAAAATAATTTTTTTGGGTGGCAAAAGCCAGGGTACCTTATGGCTAGGCTTATATAGGCCCTAGGGCCAATAGCCTAGTACCTTTTTATGAACCTATGAACCTATGTATGGAGATACATGTATGTGTATAACAATATATATATTACCAATAAATACTGAGGAGTACATATATATATATATATATATATATATATATATATATATATTACCAATACTGAATGACTGAGATATATATATATATATATATATATATATATATATATATATATATATATGCATACATTCTCAAAATATACATGCATACACATCTCAAAATGCCCATACAAACATATGCTGCTGATATACCACCCATAATTGGGGCAGCATGCACAGTTGGATACAAAAGGACCCATGACACTCACATCTACCCCCCCTCATTCATATAAATAAGTGAACAGTACACTGCTACAAAATTATGATAGCCCATACACAATGGCCAGACATACAATAACCTCTTAGCAAAACAACTAAACTGACTAAACATAGCAAAGAGAAATACAACCAGCCAGTAATTCACAAAATGTCATGCAACTCTTCATATGCCTCATAATTAGCCTTTGGCACATCTCTCTTTGCCATGCACCTCATCTCCTCACTCTCCTGTCTAGTTTCCTCATCTCTCTGACAGTCTCACTCCTTCTTCTCCATCCCTTTTCTCTGTATACTGTCTTGTACTTCCTCAGTCCACCACCAGGTCTCTTTGTACTACTTCCTCCAACCACAAGTCACACCAAGCACCTTTCTAGCCATCTCCCTTAGTAGCTCTGCTGTACTTAACCAGGTATCTGCTAAATTGACAGTGCCACCCAGTGTCTGTCTTAATCTTTCCTTGAACTCAATCTCACAATCACCCTTTTCCAATTCACACCATGTGATCCTTGCTGCTGAACTCACACTCCCCCTCTTCTTGATCAGCAACATCATCCTGCAGACCAACATTCTATTCTGCCAAAATAAGCTTTCCCCTTCACCACTTTACACTCTCCAATCTCCTTCAAACTGGCCCTCCTACATTGGATATATTCCACCTGTGTGCATCTTACTACACTCTTGTAACTCACCCTATGCTCCTTCCTCATGTTATAGGGCATATTCATCACAGCCATGTCCATCTGTTTTGCAAACCCTACTACCATCTCACCGTCTGCATTCCTTTTAACAGCATGCATATCCATCACTTCCACAGACCTTCTGTTCCCTTTACCAGCATGCCCATTTACATCTGCTACAATGACTACTCTGTCACCCTTGGGTACAGTCATCACCACATCATACAAATGGCTTCACATTTCTCTGTCATCCATCACACAACCAATTTGGGTAGCATGTGAGCCCCCACCAACCTTAAGGCACGCACCCTAGTATAACAACAGGGTACAGAGCCCAACATGCTGGAGGTGGGGAGCACCCACACAACAGACAGGGAGCATGCAGGTAAAGGTGCAATGGGGATTAGTACACTAATGTATCATAGATTGATAGGTCGGTACTAGCCTTTCGGCCCTAGGGCCTATACAAGCCTAGCCATAACAATTCCCTGGATATTTCTTCCCACAATATTTACTTCCATGGACCCCTGTCTAGCAGGGTGACTGACGTGATAGCCAGTGTGAATTTCCTATCTCCCATCCAATCGTCAAGGTTCCTTTTGAAGAGGGCCAAGGAGGCACTCTGCTTAACATGCATGGGCTGTCTATTCCAGAATATGGGGAGTCTCTCATTCTCTCCAGCATGTTTTGTTCATTGTGATGACAAGGTTTAGATCCCTGGATCGTGTATCTGTATTGTATCGACATCTGTGTGTCAGGTCTATTTGCAGTTGTGGATAGGGTTTTCTAATGTACATAGGTGCACATCTATAGTTAGGACAGAAAATTGTGTATTATTGGGGTCTGCACTGTAAATGTGCAGACATGTTGCATCCATCCTGTATCAAGGCCACATGTGAGTCTGCTGACAATACCTCCTTCTCACAACTACTTAGGACCCTCTGGTCTGCATATGGGACAGCAGCCTAATGCTGGTGAGTATGACATTGTTCTGTTGTGGCCTGACAATACCCCAGGCATGTGAAGGGCATGCAATTTACTATGCACCCAACTGTCAGTAATAGCTATATTGCATTATGTAATAGCTGTATTGCTTTATGTGCATGCTCACACGTGATGGGATTGACTGCATTGCATCACAGTGGTCACCACTGGGGCCTATCTGGTGTGAATTCAACACTCCTGTAGCATACCTCAGAACTTGTCTGTTCCAAGATGTCTGGACAGGGGCCAGCAAAATGGGCTGGATAAATGGCCTAAGGTAAGGGCATGTGTGACACATTGACACATCAGTGGTATACAGTGTATATAAATTGTTTACACAACCCTGTTAAGATGCAAGGTGTTTCTGATACATACAAATTGGGACCACAATATGTCAGTCCACACCTCTTCCAATCTTTCTTGTGACCCATAACATGAACAGTTCACTTGCAAAACCAAACATCTGGACTCATGTATTGCACCTACAAGGCTGACCATTTGAGAGGGTGACAGACGTAGAATCAGCATAATGTTTCAGTCAGGTATGATACCTGATGCTGCCATATGTGTCAGTACACTCACTGTGGCCTATTTGGCTACAATATCACATACATGGGCATTGTTAAGGCACACAGGCCACTTCTGACCACTTATTGGTTGTAAACATCTAGATATTCCAGACTCATCTGAACAGAGGACTGTACAATGGTTTGACTTGCTACATGTGAGGCAGATGTTGTTACCACACTATATAAATTAATGGCAGTGGGAGGTGGTCACCAGCCATGTATGGTACACACATCAAAATGGTATAAGCCACACAAGATATGATCTCCATACACACACAGACAGTTGGCAGAATTGGAATTAGAACTCCTACTTATCTAGTTATTTCTACTATAGTGCTACACAGTTATTAGATGTGCCACAGATCATATACTTTTTCATCTAGTCCAAAGGTACTTTGAAGGTGGATGACATCAGCAGGACTACTAAATTGGAGTGAGGGGAAGTGTAAAGGGTAGTACACACAGGTCACAAATAGTATAACCCACACACTATATGATTCTCATGCAAACACACACACATATCCAAACAGTTGCCAGTAGTGAGATTAGAACTCCTGCCTATCTAGTTATTTCTACTATAGTGCTACACAGTTATCAGACACACCACAGAGATTATACATTTTACATAGTCAGAAGGTACTTCTTAGGTGGATGACATCAACAAGGCTACTAAATTGGAGTGAGGGGAAGTGTAAAGGGTAGTACACTGGTCAAAAATGGTACAACCCACATACTACATGATTCTCACACAAACATCCAAACAGTTTCCAGTAGTGAGATTAGAACTCCTGCCTATCTAGTTATTTCTACTACAGTGCTACATAGTTATCAGATGCTCCGCAGACCTTATACATTTTCACATACTCCAAAAGTACTTCTAAGGTGGATGACATCAACAGGACTACTAAATTGGAGTGAGTGGAAGTGTAAAGGGTAGGACACAGGTCAAAAATGGTATAACCCACACAATAAATAACTCTCACACTAACATATCCAAACAGTTGCCAGTGGTGAGATTAGAACTCCTGCCTCTATAACTATTTCTACTGTAGTGCTGCGCAGTTATCAGACATACCACAGAGCTTATAGATTTTCACCTAGTTCAAAGGTACTTCTAAGGTAGATGACATCAACAAGACTATTAAATTTGAGTGATGGGAAGCATAAAGGGTAGTACACAGGTCAAAAATGTTATACCCACACACTACATGATTCTCACACAAACATCCAAACAATTGCCAGTAGTGATATTAGAACTTCTGCCTATCTATTTATTTTTAACTTTGTGCTACACAGTTATCATATGCGACACAGAGCTTGTACATTTTCACCTATTTCAAAGGTACTTCTAAGGTGGATGACATCAACAGGACTACTAGATTGGGGCAAGAGGAGGTGTGAAGGATAGTACACAATTCTAAAATGGTATAAGCCAGACAGGACATGATTGTTACACACACACACACACACACACACACACACACACACACACACACACATGCCAGTATTGGGATTAGAACTTCTGTCTATCTAGTTATGTCTACTATAGTGTTATGCAGTTACCACACATGCTACAGAGCATACTGAACAGCCAAATGGCCAACACTGCTGATAACTGTGCAGCTGAGGTAAAGTATTACAGGTGGCAAAAAGTCTACTGTCGGTTTCATCCTTAAATTGTGCTAGTTCTTTCTGTCTTCCACTTCAAATAGCATTATAGCTTGGCACTTCTCCAGATTATTGTATCAATAAATGTGGCACACCTGGCAGCTGGCAGCACTTTAAATTTCTAGTCTCCCACCAGGACACAAGTGCTGTTCAGCAATTACATTCTGCTTGCCGAGCACACTCAAGCAAATCTGCAGTCTACGGCTACCACTCCACCCATACAGTATAAGAAGGAATCAGTACTGAAAACTAAACTAGGATATACATTTTGAGCCTCAAGAGCAGGGTCAGTCCACCCAGGCATTCTACCTAGAATACTCAAGCAAATCTGCAGTCTGCGGCTACCACTCCACCCATACAGTATAAGAAGGAATCAGTACTGCAAACTAAACAAGGATATACATTTTGAGCCTCAAGAGCAGGAGCACACTCAAGTAAATCTGCAGTCTGTGGCTACCACTCCATCCTTAGAGTATAAGAAGGAAGCAGTACTGCAAACTAAACAAGGATATACATTTTGAGCCTCAAGAGCAGGGTCAGTCCACCCAGGCATTCTACTTAGAACACTCAAGCAAATCTGCAGTCTGCAGCTACCACTCCACCCATACAGTATAAGAAGGAATCAGTACTGCAAACTAAACAAGGATATACATTTTGAGCCTCAAGAGCAGGAGCACACTCAAGCAAATCTGCAGTCTGCGGTTACCACTCCACCCATAGAGTATAAGAAGGAATCAGTACTGCAAACTAAACAAAGATATACATTTTGAGCCTCAAGAGCAGGAGCACACTCAAGCAAATCTGCAGTCTGTGGCTACCACTCCACCCATACAGTATAAGAAGGAATCAGTACTGCAATATAAACAATGATATACATTTTGAGCTTCAAGAGCAGGGTCAGTCCACCCAGGCATTCTACTTGTATGTTTTAGGAGAGTGAAGTTATTACATTAGCAGTATTTCGTAGTAGTTCTCAGCTTGCTAATAAAACTGACTGTTGTAGCCTTGTGTCCTCCCCCCTCTAGTAGAGTAATCCCAACTGTCCAATAGACAGTATATATTTAATTCACATCCCTGTGACTAAATTAACCATCAAGCAGCCCTCTCAGTGCTTTCTGCCATAGTTTGTATCACTTGGAGGCCCACCTGTTTATTTGCATCTCTATACATTCCCCTTCATTGCTAATGTATCTCCCTACTCTAATCTGTGCACAAACTGGATACTAATCAGCAAGTCAATGTGAAGACACACCCTTAATAAACTTTGCTGTCTCTTCTCTCCTTCACTTTACAGGTAGTTTGAATTATTACTTACCCCCTCTGAGGCCTTCACTGATTTCCACTGATTGCCTCTATGGTTTCTTTACATTCTACCTGGTTTACACCCCTTGAGCTATCTCCCTCCCCCAATACAAAGTCTATATTAGAATCCTGCTGAAAATGGAGCCATCTTCAAAATTTCTAGTCTCCTACCAGGACACGAGTGCTCTTCAGCAATTACATTCTGCATGCCGGTAAGCCATTAGGCCTCAGGAATTTGTTTTAAAAGTGTTCAGATTTGTAAAGTAATACTTACTTTTTTCTCTTGTCTTGGTTGGCTCTGTCCTGCTCCATTCACCCTCGCTGACGCTCAGGCTCTCTCCGCTCCCCTACCCCCTATTCCCTCCCGCCCCCACTACGTCTACATTTATAGTAATCACAGCCACACCCACAGCTCACCCTCACATCACCTCCACCAATCACAGCTCCTCAAGTCATATCACATTATACCACACCAACTTGCTCCACTCAAAATACTCCCAATCACTCTCAGTCCCACTAGGCATTTTGTACATCACCCACACTACTTCCCCATCCACATATAGTGCAACCCTATAATTCCTATTTAGACCACCCCACCTAGAAACAACTTAAACTTTCTAACCATGACTATCACACAACTAAGTCTAGTCTGTCTTCTCATAATTCTTACAACACCACAAGTTATCACTCTAGCAATATCCCTAAACTTAGTAGCACAACACTGCATTATGCACTCTCATATACAGACATCACACATTATAATAATATCTGCCCACAGTTATTCAAGAACTACATAATGGACCAATTCAGAACTAAACACATATGCTCTCATTCCTACTCCAAAAAAACACAATACTTTCTCACACTCCTCACCGAACTCCAACATCTGTATAACCATTTTAACTCCAGGCTCACCATAAGTGGGGATATCCACCCCAACATATCCACTAGAAACACAAATGAAATTCTCTCCTGAGGTCCTCAACACTTTACTCTGTAACTGTGACTGGACCCCCCTAAAACCCTCCCACTTGACCAGGCTGTAGCATATTTCAACACAACATTTCTACAACACCTAGACACTGTCGCTCCATTGTGCAAAATCAAGGTTAGAACCTCTACAAACCCCTGGCTCAGTAAAGAAACCAAACAAATCCTCAAGTCCAGAGATACTGCCTGGCTTTACTATAAAAAAAACAAAGAAACACTATGCCTAACTAAGTACCAAGAACTGCGCAATGTGCAAAAAAATGCATTAGGCTGGACAAAAAAATCCTACTACACAACATTACAAACTAAATACCAACACAATCCGCAAATATTTTGGAAAAATGTAAACCAGCTACTAAAATCCACCCAAAAGGCTACCCCCAAACCAACCACCCCTGACACTAAAGTTCCCATCGAAACACAATTCAGCTTTCACTTTGTGAACTCAATTCTATCTTTAGTATCACAGGACAGTTCCCTCCTCACTATCCCCCCTAATACAAATAACACTAATACAAGCTTTACCCTCAAAACAGTTTTCACCACGTCAATCAAAAGCATGCTCTCCAAACTAACAACCTCATCGACAGCAGCCAACCTTCTCCCCAGCTATTTCGTGAAACTCACAGCAGATGCTATTGCTATCTCAGTCTCCACTCTCATAAACAGATCAATTATTGAAAACTATGTGCCAAAAATCTGGAAAATATCCTATGTTATACCCATACATAAAGGCAGGACCTCCATTGAACTTAATAACTACAGACCCATTGCTTTACTTTCCCCCCTGGCAAAAATCCTAGAAAAATGCATCCATACCCAGATGCTAAACTATCTCCTAGACAGCAACATCCTGTCACCTACTCAGCATGATTTCAGATCTGCCCATAGTACCACTACAGCCCTCCTCTGCTTCACAGACACAGTAAACTGCCTCAAAAATGAAGGCTTATAAGTGTCAACCTTTTTTTTGGATATGTCCAAAGCATTTCACACAGTCTCACACCAACTCCTGCTAAACAAACTAAACCAATATCATCTATCAAATTCCACTCTTACCTGGTTCCAAAGCTACTTAACTGACAGGTACCAAGCTGTGAAATGGGAAAATTATCTCTCTCCTCAGCTGCCCATAACTATAGGAGTCCCACAGGGTTCTATCTTAGGACCACTACTATTCACAGTCTTCACAAATGACCTCCATACCTCCACACTGCATGCATCTATAATTCAGTATGCAAATGACACTATCTTAATCTGTGCTGCACAAAATATTCCCACCCTCCTGCAAACAACTCAACTAGCATTCTCTGACATTGAAAACTACCTTACCAAAGCCCAACTTATCCTCAATCCAAAGAAAACTCAGCTTATGATTATAACAAGTTCTAATAGAAACACTAACAGTCAATTCACTATCTACTCCACAAATGCTACTCCAATTGCTCCAGTGGCACAGGCTAAGCTATTGGGAATAACCATAAACTCCCACCTAAAATTTGATAGTCATCTCAACTATTAAAAAAGTACATGCCAAACTGGGGTCACTTTACTGCATCAAACCATGTCTTACCAACAACACAAGATCAGCCATTGCTCGTTCCCAACTTCTATCCACCCTGCTCTATGCATCTCCCATTCTAACTAATCTCAGCAAAACTGAACTAAGCAAAATTGAAGCCTGCTATAACAGAATTGCCTGCTTTGCTGCAAATTGCTCATATAGAACTCATCACTGTACTGCTTTGAGACAGCTCCACTGGCTTGAACTGCCCAACCTCCTAACCTACAATCAGCTCTGCCTCTGTCATTCTATCTATTACCTCCCCAATAAATGTCCTGCCCTCAAATACCTAGTACAACATCACTCAGCCAAAAGGCCTCTTAGATCATCAAGAAAACTACTACTAGAAGTCACCAACAGCTACAATAGCTTTGGAGATGCACTATATAGTAGTTCAGTGGCTAGAAAATGGAACTCTGTCCCTACTAGCATTCAAAACACATCATCCAAAGCCTCCTTTAAAGACCTCATCAGGCAACATCTCAAGCAAAGTTGGCAGTGCCATGATTGCTCCCCAGGTAAGTGAAAGCAGATAACATATACATACTAAATCTAGAGCACTTGTTAATAGTTTTCAATCTTACTCACAGACACTGGCTAATCTACAATGTATATACTGTACCTGTGTACTATGTATGTATTCTACCTATGTTCCAAATTCCAGCTGTACACCACAAATCTATTAATTACCTTTATTTTTAAAATTAATATTTTTTTGTTGGTTCTCTCCACTGTAACTGTTTATGTGCCACATACCACTGTAAAAAATATCTCTTGTAATTTGTGTGTATACTGATCATGTCTAAATAACTAAATGTGTCTGTAATTTTTCTTTGTGGAGCTTTTCTCCCCGGGCCTCTGCTGAACAAGGTCCTTTTTGGCTCAGTCAGACACCCCCGGTTAACAAATGTAAAATAAATAAAATAAAATAAATAAATAAATAAGTAGCCCCAGTACTTACTAGTTATGTACACCCCTCCTGGCATGATTGAAGTGCAGTTTTCTGTGCTTTCACCTATTAACCTGGTGCACTTGTCCATTCTGAGGCACTGTTGTAACTGCCTCATGTACACAGATGACACTCCCCTCTAAACTCCAAACACTCAGACCTGTGAGAGTTACCTGTATATCACCCAATGTGGAGATATGCACTTTCCAGCAAAGACTGGACTAGCAGTTCAAGAGGATAAAATCAACACCTGCACCACACCATGTGTTACACATAGCGCAACATGACACTCACTTTGACGGCCATGACATACAGTGAAAAGCTACACACCCACCTTCTCAGAGGCACTCAATAGACATTTATCCAAACAGCACAAACCAACAAAGACAGTCACCCACTCAGGCACCACGACATGGCACATGCCAAGGGAGATATATTTCACCTACACATTGTGCCCCTGAACATAAGTTCCTAAGGCTAACGACCTTGCACAATACAGTGATCATGGGTATCTCAATTTTGAGACACACACATATTCCTCTCACTAGTTTGAATATGGAGCAGGTAGCAGCTATATATTTATCACATGCCAGCATCCAACACATGACACAGCCAGTCATGGCTCTCCACAACAACTATGATATTGGCTAAGGCTCTTGCCACCCCCATAGTGCCTTTTTTAGGTAAGGCTCAAAAGACAAACCCACCACCTTAGAAAACAATAAAGGAAAAAAACTAAGGGTAATGCTGCTCAACGCCAGAAGTCTAAATCTCAAGATGCAGGCTCTTGAAGCACTCCTCAGTATGGAGAGCATCAATGTCTGTGCAGTAACTGAAATCTGGTTCAAGGCTCCTGAGAGCACCCCAGCCCTACCAGGTTATACCTCATATCATGTGTCCATATTCATTAAAGACACCCACACCTCCAGGTTAGTGGCAATGCATGAAGTATCGGAGACCATCCACAGACCACCCTCGCAATCTCAGGAACTCTATTCAGCCTTCCTGAAGACACTGGAGGATATGAATGTCTCACCAAATACCATCATATTGGGAAACTTCAACTACCCAAACATAGACTGGGTGCATTACTCAAGCCCCAACACCCTAGCCCAAAGGTTCCTGGAATTCATCAACTCAAATGCAATGTAACAACTAGTCACCTCCCCCACAAGGGGAAATAATATACTTGACCTGATCATCACAAACATGGGGACAAAATGCTCAACACTGGAAGTATACCCCTCACTAGTGAGATCAGACCATAAACTAATAACCCTAGATATTCATATCCCACCTCCACCCACAGCACAAAAGACCACAGTGAGAAACTTCTCAAAAGCTGACTTTACACTCCTTAGGACTGAAATGGTATCCTTCGCCAGTGGAAACCACATCCCACACTGCTGAATCTTTCACAAATGCTTTCTATGGGCATCTCCAAGAATGCATGGATCATGCAATCCTAAATAAAACCAAGAAGACCCTTTCCACCAAAGGCAGGCATCCTATCTGGTGGACCCCAGCCATAAACAGACTTTATAACAAGAGAAGGAAGCTACTGCAAGACAGAGCAAAATCCCATAAAGGGAAGGCATCTCTGATCAGCACTAGCAAAAAGAAACCCTCAGATATGCTCAGAGTTAAAAATACACTGAACCCACAGATATTGCCAACATACTGGCAGATAGGTTCAAGATGAAATAAATATCTCAGCTGAATGCAACCTCCTGAAATCTCAGATGTCCAGGTGAGAGCTGCCCTCAGCAAAGCTAAAAATACAGCATCCATGGGACCTGACGCTATTTAATCTTAGCCTTACTAATGGATAGGTCCCTGAACACTGGCGAGCTACAGTGGTCCCGGTGGCACCTCTACAGACCCTGGAAACTACCACCCCATAAGCTTGACCAGCCTGGTCTGCAAAGCTATGGAAAGGATCATTATGGAACTCATAAATAAAGACATCGGGGACCTACAGACAATTGACCCTACCCAGTTCAGCTTTGTAAAGGGCAGATCCTGTCTTTTAAACCTGGTGGACTTTTTTGAAACAGTCACTAAAGCCATCGATGAAGGCAAAGCAGTTCACACAGCCTACCTGGATCTGACAAAAGCCTTCGACACATTACCCCACTCAGGCATCATAGACAAGCTCAACAGCTTAAATGTAAACCTGTTTGTCACAAGATGGCTTGCAAACTGGCTAAAGGACAGAACTCACAAAGTCAGAATAGCTGGAGCTATGTCAGACTCTAAGCCAGTCACAAGTGGAGTCCCACAGGGCTCTGTCTTGGGACCCCTCTTGTTCTGCATCTATTTCTCAGATGTGCAGGCAAAGAACAACTGCAAACTAGGTGCCATAGTCGACACACCAGCTGACACATGCATCCTCCAATAGGGCCTCACAGAAACAGATGACTGGTGCCAGAATCATGGCCTTAAACTAAATGTCAAAAAATGTATAGTCATGTCCTTTGGAAAAAACAAAGCACCCACAAATTACCACATGGGTGGTAATCCATTAAGTATGGAAAAAGTAATCAGAGACCTAGGGACCCAAGTTGACAGTGACCTCTCATTTGACACCCATGTCACCAAAGTGGTTAGAAAGACCTTCTACCTTGCCCACCTTATCATGAAGGGATTCACATCCAGATCAAAGGATGTCATTGTACCCTTATATTCCTCCCTTATCAGGCCTATGATTGAGTACAATGCCCCCATTTGGTATGTACCTCACCCAGCACCTGCAGCAGCTGGAGAGACCCCAAAATTACCTTACCAGGAGGATCAAGGGTCTCCAGCATATGTCATATGCTGCCAGGCTGAAAAAGCTCCAGCTCTATTCAGTAGCATACCACCTGTTCAGAGGTCATAGGCCATGTCCAATTCAGAATTAATGGACATGCTCCACCTCAAAAAATCCAGATCCATCAGAGCCACGAGAGCTAAAGATCTAAACCTCAGCACAAATATGAATAGGACATGCTGGAGGGACAGATTCATAACCCAGAGGTTTCCCGCACTCTGGAACAGAATACCTGTCCATGTTAGGCAGAGCCCCTCACTGACTCTCTTCAAGAGAAATCTGGACGAATGGATGGGTGATTGTAGGTTTATCCCGGGGGTCACCTCTGTGTCATTGCTAGATAGAGGCACAGTAAACTAAATTTAATTTAAATTGTACACTTCTGTATCATTACATGGGGTGGCGAAAGCCACATACACTTTGACTAGGCTTATAAATGCCCTAGGGCAGATAGCCTAGTACTATACTATGAAACTATGAAACTATGAATATCACTCTGTATCTGTGTGGGTGTGAATGACCTGGGACACACCTCCCTGAACAACATGACAAGAGACACGGTTGAACTCTCTGGTTATGTGGTCCAGGCAGGTGTGACAGTAACCATGAGCAGTATACTGCCCTCACCCAGAATGATGCTGCAGTACTATCAACAGCTGATTGACTGCAACATTGCCTTATGTGTTTTGTACCATTCTCAGGAGATCCAATATCTCCCTGCTTGGGATAACATAATTGACAGACCTCAGTGACTTGCCACAGATGTCTTACATCTGACAGCCCTGGGTTACCAGGTGCTGGCAAAGTGTCTTGCCACCGCTATAATGCCTTATTAGTCAGTTTTCCAAATGTAATTACCAGCATAACAGCTAGACATGTATGCAATCTGAGGGTCATGCTGCTCAACAGTAGACATCTGTCAGGATGCAGTCACACAAAGCACTTGTTGGAGTGGAGGACATTAACATTTCTGCTGTAATGTAGAGGTGGTTCACAGCAGCAGACAGCAGTCCTGCAGTATCAGGCTATAACACATTCCACAGCTGTCATGCCCCAAACATGGACCACACCACACGTCAATAGGTGGCATTTTCTCCATATTCATTATGGATAGTAAAACCTCCAGACTAGTATCCCAGCATAATGCATTGGAGATACTTCCAGTACAACTGTCTTGGGGTAATAGTGCAATCCAGACCATAGCCTGCTATGGGTCCACATCTATGTCCCTAGACTGTCAATGCACATTCCTCAGCAACCTGCCATCTGTAAAGGTCCAACGCAACATTAACATAGTATGAGACTTCAACTACCCCTCCATTACCTGTGGAAAGTAAAAAAACACCTGGAGGACTCAGCACAAAGTAGTTGAAATGATAGATAAATGAATCACTTTTTGTTTATTTGAATAAACAAACTTCTTCAGATAAGGACTCATACATTCAAAAGATTTTAAATAATACACAAAAAGATACATGTGATGGTAAAATCACATTTATTTATTTGTGTATGTTTTGTGTATTATTTAAAATCTTTTAAATGTATGAGTCCTTATCTGAAGAAGTTTGCTTATTCCAATAAACAAAAAGTGCTTCATTTACCTATCATTTAAACTACTTTGTGCCAAGAATCTTGTGTGTTTTTTACTGTGTGAAGTCTTTATTTTTCAGTTAAACCTGGAGAAAGTAGCCAAGCTCCAGTACAGTGGCTGAACACTTCCTGGAATTCATCATTTCCATTGCCCTGGACTGGCTCATACTGACCCCCAGTAGAGGATGCAACAACCTTTACCTGTGTTGACTACTGAAATATGGGACTGTTGCTCATCCACAGTTGTCAGTCCCTACCTGGTGAGATCTACACAGGCTGTAATCAACATGGAGCTCAACATGTCATCCACACCCCCCACAATGGTAACCACCTTGCAAATCCTCTTTGCAGCCATAAAAACAGGGGTGGATGACTTCACTGCATCCATGGCAATGGTATATAGCTGCATGCCTCTCATTTCATACACATATGCACTGTACAAGCAGGTACATGAATGCATGGTACTAGCCATAGCCAACAGAAACCAGACACTGTCCTCCAAACACTGGGGGACAATGTGATGATCCCCTGCCATTACGAAAGTGTACAACAGAAGGAGGACACTGTTGCAGAAAATGGTGGGGTCCCATGACTGTTGAACCCCATTATTAGCCTCAAACACAACTTGGGATACCTCATCGAATCCCCTACAGGCATCTATGAAGGCAGAATTGCAGCAGACACTGATGACAATTACAAATTACATCAACGACCTCCACAGCATTAAACACAAGTGCTTTGAGTTACTGCACAATGCTAGTTCCTATCCTGAGACAAAAGATATTGGCCACAGTCTTGGCAACACATTCAGTGCCAGCTTTACCCCCTCTCCCTCCACAAGGGTACAATCACAATGGCAGATGAATGGCAGGCATCCAGCAGTACTGCAGGCCAGGTTAGACCTGCATTGTCCACAGGCAAGAATACAGCTTCCATGGGATACCAACATATCTATGGCTGTGTTCTACATGACATACAAAGTGACCTTGGACCAAATATGTGTGCCCTGGTCAGTCACAGCTTCACCTCAAGCTTTGTCACTCAAACATGGCACACTGTTACAGTCATCCCTCTCCATAAAGAGGATTATTGGCCCCTTAGCCTGACAAGTCTTCTATGTGGGGGCATGGATCGCATCATCAGGGACCTGGTTGACCAAGATATAGGTGATCTCCTAACTCTGGACACACACAGTTTGGCTTTGTGAATGGCAGATCATGCCTGCTCAACTTGGTTGACATCTTTGAATGAGTCAACAGGGCTGTGTATGACAGTAAGGCACTGTATACAGCCTACATGAATCTGTCCAAAGCTCGTGATACCATCCCTCGGTGAGGGGTTATTGATAAACCCCACAAATTAGGCATCAACCCATATGTCATTGTTTGTTTTGCAAACTGGTCCATGAAACACACAAGTATGACAATGGCAAACTCCAGGTCAGACTGGCAAGCAGTCACAAGTTGAGTCCCACAGGGATCAGTACTGGATAGTGTCCTGTCCAGCATCTACTTCTCAGGAGTCCAGCCCAACACAGAGAACTCTGGCTGACCAAGTTCACAGGGGACTGCAAGCTGAGAGCTATCATTAACTCCACAAGTGATGCACACATCCCACAGAAGGGCCTCATTGAGAACACTGAGTGGTGTGGAAACCGTGCCCAGAAGCTTGACACCACAATATGCATCATCATCCCCCTTGGTAAAACACTCAGTTTCCAGTAAGTACCACACCAATGGGATCCCAATGAGCACTGTATGCATTATAATAGATCCCAGGACACAGGTTGGCAGAAACTTCTCCTTCAAGCACCACATTGACACTGTGGTCAGGAAGTTCTTTTATATGGCACATTGCATTATCAAGGGTTTTGCCAGGGGCGGCCCATGCTACCGGACTGCCGGACTGCAGCCCCCTCAAAATAAAACATAAAAAGAAAAGCTTTTTTTTTAAATTTTGCGGACTTTAACAGCTTTTTTTAAATTTCGCAGACTTTCGCGCATGCGCAGTAGTCCCGACTACTGTCGGTTTATGCGCATGCTCCAGGCAGTCCAGCAGTCCCCATAGGGGGACACAAGGAGATGTCTGTGCACTTTTAAAGTGCACAGACACGCTGGGATTATGTGTTGGGTCCGGACTGCAACAGCAGCAGTCAGGATCTTCGGGAAAGAACAGTCAGGACAGTCTCGTCGGGAAGGAGCTTTGCGTGGGATCTTGCGGGTCTTTGAAGTATTTGCACGGGCTGGATATACTATGGAGAACAGACAGGTAAGTGTATGGTGCTTTTTATGTTTATATTGAGTGTGTATGGTGCTTTTTAGTTATACAATGCTTATACTGGTGTGTGTGAATGGTGCTTTTTAGTCATACAATGCTTATACTGGGGGGAGTGTGTGTGTGTGTGTGTGTGTGTGAAAATACCCCAGGTGCTCATGGTCATGTGGTAGGGAATACCTCAGGCTTGAACCCTGTACCCTGTATGCATGTGTTAAAGACTTGAGTTTCCTACCCACCACCATTTGTAAAAAAATTGCAGGTTTTTGCCTCATATTCAATCTGATCTGTTCCTCATAATATCTGTGGTTTGTAAATGTTGCAATACTTGATATTTGATGGTGTAGTAGTAGCATTGTTGCCTCACAGCTGCAGGTTCTCAGGTTTGATTCTTGGCTGGGGTCCGTATCTTCTCCCTGTGTTTGTGTGGGTTTGCTTTTGTGTCCTCCCATGTTACAAAGACATGTCTGCATTATTTCCTCCTGGGCCTCTGCTGAAAATTGTTTTTTTGTTCCAATTCAGACTGTCCTGATTAACAAATGTTAAATAAAATTGACAGGCATTTGAATTTCAGACTTCAGGTTTCTGAATGTTTAATTCCTTGCATATTTGATGGTGCAGTGGTACTATTGTTGCCTCACAGCTATAGGTTTTCTGGTTTGATTCTTGGTTGGGGTGGCTTCTGTGTGGAGTCTGCATCTTCTCCCTGTGTTTGTGTGGATTTGCTCTGGTGCCCTGCCATTTTACAAAGACGTGTCTGCAGTATTAATCCTGCCTCTGCTGAAAATTGTTTTTGTTCTGTCCGCAGTAAAATTGACAGGCATTTGAATTTCAGACTTCAGGTTTCTGAATGTTTAATTCCTTGCATATTTGATGGTGCAGTGGTACTATTGTTGCCTCACAGCTATAGGTTTTCTGATTTGATTCTTGGTTGGGGTGGCTTCTGTGTGGAGTCTGCATCTCCTCCCTGTGTTTGTGTGGATTTGCTCTGGTGCCCTGCCATTTTACAAAGACGTGTCTGCAGTATTAATCCCTGCGTCTCTGCTGAAAATTGTTTTTGTTCTGTCCGCAGTAAAAGTGACAGGCATTTGAATTTCAGGCTTCAGGTTTCTGAATGTTTAATTCCTTGCATATTTGATGGTGCAGTGGTACTATTGTTGCCTCACAGCTATAGGTTTTCTGGTTTGATTCTTGGTTGGGGTGGCTTCTGTGTGTACTCTGCATCTTCTCCCTCTGTTTGTGTGGATTTGCTCTGGTGCCTTGCCATTTTACAAAGACGTGTCTGCAGTATTAATCCCTGCGTTTCTGCTGAAAATTGTTTTTGTTCTGTCCGCAGTAAAGTTGACAGGCATTTGAATTTCAGACTTCAGGTTTCTGAATGTTTAATTCCTTGCATATTTGATGGTGCAGTGGTACTATTGTTGCCTCACAGCTATAGGTTTTCTGATTTGATTCTTGGTTGGGGTGGCTTCTGTGTGGAGTCTGCATCTCCTCCCTGTGTTTGTGTGGATTTGCTCTGGTGCCCTGACATTTTACAAAGACATGTCTGCAGTATTAATCCCTCGTCTCTGCTGAAAATTGTTTTGTTCTGTCCGCAGTAAAATTGACCGGCATTTGAATTTCAAACTTCATGTTCTTCAGAATACATAGTAGCACAACCTTTTTTCTAGCAATTTTCTAAGTTTATAAGATGAATATTTTAAATTTGTCCCTACTTTTGGGACTGTATTCCCCCATTATTGGCTTCGTCCAGGTTTTTGTGCTAAGGTTGACAGCTATGGCAAGAACTGAATTCACTGAATATGTTTGAGGGCTGTATTCCCTCATTACTGGGTTTGTCCAGGTGTTTTGTACTAAGAGGTTGACAGCTATGGTGAGAACTGAATTCACTAAATGATAGCCATTTAAGTTTCAGTCTTCCTCTTTTTTACAAAGCAGCTGATGTGGCGTAGTGGTATGTTACTCTGACTGTTTTTTGCTCAGGGACCTTGGCAGTAAAATGTATGGTGCAACAAACATTTTATTCTAGCAACTTTCCAAGATTATACAAGCAATGTTTAATGTGTCCCTGGTTTTTGGGCTTTTGACCTGCCCCAATACATTTTGGCTTTTTCCAGTTTTCTTGAGCTGCGAAGTTGAGATGCAGTTGAGTATTGAGTAGATTTTACAAGGAGCTGAGAGCTGCAGGGGAATAGAAGTTTAGTGCTACTGCTTTGCCTCGTTAATACTATAGCACAACAGGTTGTGTACTTGCTTTTGATGCAGAAGGCTGTGGGTTCTACTCCCACAAAGGGTGGATGCTGCCGTACTGAGAATGTTTTCCTTGGTGAAGATACTAACTATGAGTCTGTTATCAGTTTGCCATCCATTTCCTCTTGCAATATTATTACTAGCTTATCATTTTTAATGTAATATAGGCTATTTATTCCTGAGGGGCAACAGACACTTTATTTTTCGATGAAACCATGAAATATAAAGGTGATTGCTAGCAGCAACCGCTTCATTAGTTACAGATTTCTTTAATGTGGAATTATTTAGATGACTTACTTCAGAGATTGTGCATATTTACTGATAATGGACTGTAGAATTGTGCATATTTACTGATAAAGGTGGACTGTAGAATTGTGCATATTTACTGATAATGGTGGACTGTGGAATTGTGCATATTTACTAATAATGGTGGACTGTAGAATTGTGTATATTTACTAATAATGGTCGACTGTGGAAGTCTGAGTAGACTTTTTTTATGATAAATGTTCTCAACTGGGCAGTTTTGCCATTATGGGTGCATATGGTTTGTTTCATTGCTTACTGGAAAAATGTTCAAAACAAATTTAAAACACCCTCTAACAAGTGTACTGTATTGTACAAGGAATATAATTTTAGTACAATGAGGAAGGTGTATCAAAGAGCATATGTATGTTTCATATGCAAGGGGCCTATGGTTTGAAAACAGCCCAAAATTAATCTTTATCTGCCACTGGCAAAATGTATTTTCTTTGAATGTGGGTTTCAATGCTGTTTCAATGAATGTGAGTTTCAAGGACAGAAAAGTTTTAATGCTAAGTTTTCATTGTGAGACTGCATTGCTTTGTTTAACAGATGACTTAGTGTTTGTGCTGTAAAATACAAAATAAAACTTTCAAATGAAGTCCAACTCATCATAGAAGTAAAGCAGTATGCACATTAGTGTTTATGGTAAATGGAGTGAAATAGCCAAGTAATGGTTCATTGGAATGGCTGCAGAGGCTCCATTCAACCATACTTTTGTCAGGGGGGAAGGGCAGCAAACTCAGACAGGCCCAGCTGAAATATACCTCCCAACTGTCCAGATTTTCAAAGAATGAATATATTTTTGCTTCTTATTTTTGGTTTGTTCTTCATAAAATTTGTAGTTTTCTGGCAAATCATTTAGGAATTAAGTCACTAAATAATAAGTTTCAGACTTCATAACCTTCAGAAAAATGCATGTTAAAGTAAGAGCTGTTCTATCAACTGTCTCAATTTATACAAGAGCAACTTTTAGTACTGTTTATATGTGCCCCCAATATATTTGGCCTTGTTCAGATTTACTGCATTAACAGGTTGAGAGGTACATGCAAATAAATTGCTTTATAGAATTAGGCATAGCCAACCTCTCAACTGTCCCCAATTTTTGGCTCAAAATGTTGCTCTTCCCCTAATAATCCCTCCATAAAATAGCAATTTTGGAAGAAAACATGGAGGGTTTACAATTAAGAAATAACTGTAATAATCAAAGTTATAGATTACTTGAAATGCATGTAGATTCTTTTATTTTGTCAGCTGCTCAAGGTAGTAGTACTAATATTAAAGTGTCCCTTCTTTGACAGGTAGCAGCTGTATTGTGTGTCTATTTTATATTTTTGCATCACATTTTGGTCCATTTTTCATAAAGTTGTGTTTTTTGGCAAGCTAGTGACAAATCACTAAAGACTGAAGTTAGAAAATGACAGACATTTGAGTTTCAGATGTTATACCCTTCAGAAAATTCATACTAATGCAAGACCTATTCTATTACCTTTCTAAGTTTATTAGAGCAATATTTAAAAATTGTGCTTATTTTTGGGCCTTTGTCCCACTTCTGTGTATGGCTTTGTCCAGATTTCTTGCTCTTGAGGTTGAGAGGTATGACAAATGTGTCAGGGCCATCACAGTCAGCCAGAGAGATTTCAAATTGTGACATGCTTGTTCCACCCCACTCCCCCATGTAGTGACTCTGGATGTGTCCAAGCAAGGCAAGGAGTAGTTGTATCTACCTTGGATGGGGAGGACACACTGCATAAGTACTACAGTGACTTTTCATCTGTCCTTGATTTTGCAGAATGGTCTGGTTTCTGTCATATTTTTGTACTGTTGATTTATGCTTATTACTCAGATTTATGCTTATTACTCAAAGTGCCTGTTGCTCTGTGTTTAAGTAGCAATGCTTTAATGACCGTAAGGTAAGCTTGTCTGAGATCGTAAGATGCAAGTAAGCTTTAATAAGCATACTGTTAAAGAATTGCCAACATTGAAAGCCTTTCTGTTGTTGCCATGCAGAGAATACCTGGCTAGATAATGTATAAGCCTTGGGTATTAAAGGACAGGATTCCATTATTTTAAAAAGCTCATTACACTTGTTGGAGACTTCCAGTCATCTCTACAGACTTTACACATAAACTAAACAGAATGCCAATCATGTGTGGTTCATAACCTGTACAGTAATCCTTTAAGCAATATATCTTGAGCTTGTTTCTTGTTTGCTTTTCATTTTTTACTTTTATCATGTTTTCCCC
>NC_056725.1:999362399-999372399 GCF_019279795.1 Protopterus annectens | reverse complement strand
ATGAACCTTGATGATTGGATGGGAGATAAGAAATTCACACCGGGGATCATGTCAGTTGCCCTGCTAGACAGGGGAAGAACTATCCAGGGAATTGTTATGGCTAGGCTTATATAGGCCCTAGGGCCGATAGCCTAGTGCCAACCCATGAACCTATGTTTTCTGGCTCCCTGAGGCAGGCAGGTTTGCTCCTAGCAATTGTCAGCATGGCCTTTCTTTGCATTTTGTGGACTGTGTTATGTTGGTGTTGTGGACTCCATGACATTTCCTAAAGGGCACTGTGGTTGAGGCATAAGCATTTATACTGCAGTGGTATTTGTCGACTAGGGTGGTGGTACTACATGATGTGGGTAGGGCAGTACTGAGGATACACATCCTGCTGTCCCACAGAGCTGTCAGTTGTCTGCTGCTATCCCAGTTAGCCACCCCATTCCCTTATATGATTGATCAATACCATAGATATGCTATCAGAAAAGTCCCGCCCACATTATTTTAATATGTTACAGAGACTGGCTTACCTTGTGCCTGTGGCTGCTGTGAGGGTGGTGCTTGAGGGCTGACTATGTCGGATGCACACAATACACTGCCTATACATGGTCAGGTATAGGTGGTGTGATGTTTGGCATCCATTTTGCTGTATGTGCGAGTCAGAGAGAGAGAGAGAGAGAGATCAGTCCCTGGGCCCTACAGGTTCAGTGTATGTGCTATGTATTGCTTCTTGGCCAAGGCCAGGGCATACTGGGCATGCCTTGTCTGCCTACAGGGGCAGCCTCAGGATGTTCCTCTACTGAGTCACTCTGTGCTTGTGGAGGCCTTGGCAATGCTGGGAGGCTGTGTGGCCCTTCTCCATTTTGTTCCTGCTGCAGCTGTTTCCGCAGGATCATATTGTTTAGCATGGCACATACTATTATCATGTGTGCACATGTGGCTGAAGAGTACTGCAAGGCTTCACCAGATATGTCAAGGCAGTGGAACTGTAACATGAGCATCCCAAACACATGCTCTGTAATGATCCTAGTTTGTGTGTGTGCTTCATTATGGCATTCTTGTGTGGGTGTCTGTGCATTTCTGATGGGAGTCATCATCCACAGCTCCAGTGCATAGCCAGTATCTCCCACTAAATGGCCATAAGGGATATCCCCTATGGCAAACCCCTGATATAGCTGTGAGGAATGCCAGATGTGAGAATTGTGATAGCTTCCAGGTCAGCCAGCACACACATTCATGATAATGCTTTGGGCATCCCACATGACCTGGCAGTTGATGGAGTGGAACCCCTTGCAGTTTATGTAGACCCTACCCCAGTCACAAGGTGGTGCTTTGATGTGTGCAGTCTGTGGCACCCAGTACCTCTAGTTAATCTGCTACATGGTGGAAGAGATGTATATTGCCAGTCTGCTCCTCGCAGGTGCTGGGGAATTTAATGTGCTCAGTGGCATGTGTTCGCAAGGCAGCCAAGAACTGGTGGAGTATCCTGGATGCAGATGCCTGTGAGATCCCTGTGATATCCCCAGCTGCTCTTTGGAAAGTACCTGTAGGTAGTTTTCTTAGAGCTACACATACCTTGGTATCCACTCCGATGGGTTCCCCTCTGTTCTGGATGTGAGGCGAGGCTGGCACAGCTCCACAATTTGCTGCAGTATGTCCCTGTCCACCCTGTACCACTATATCTTCAGATCATGTAGCTCTTGGTAGGTTACCCTGGGCCTAAACACTCTTCTCTTGCTCCTCATAAGTCAGTGGGATGGTTGTCAGCATTGTCCTCTTCACCACCCTCAGCCTCTTGCACATACTGATGTATGAGAGTCACAGTAGCCCCTAACATTTTGTTAGTTTTGTCAGGTAAAATTTCCCCATCTGTGTACACTGGTGGCATAGAGTCTGTGGGAAAAAAACAGACTAAAAGGTGCTTGCATAGTTTATAGTGGTGTGTTGCAGATGCTGCATGTATGATTGGCTGAGTATGATGCATTCCACCTGCCAGCTCTATTACTTGTATTTGAGTGCCTCTGTTCTGCTATTTCCCTTTTTTTCTTGTTCCACTTGCCATTTCTGGTATATATTTTTTTGTGGTTTAAATCCTCTGTTTAGGCAAGGTAAACCAAGCTATACAGCCTTGGACACACACCCTTGCTTACATATACACAGTGCTGCCATTTCCTGTGTTTTTCTTTTCTGGTTTTAGTCCCCATGCATGCCACACAAACCCTTTCAGCAAGTGTAATCACTGCTGAAAAGGAAATGGCCTGCTCTGGCCGCAAACATGCTTAGCTAAGCACAGTTAAGCTAAGTAGGACACCCCCCCACACTTAGCTACGCACAAACCCAGGTAACAGAGCTCCAATGTGCTTACAGCAAGCATGACACACCCCTTTTGATGTAATTTACTTCTCCTGCTTATACGGCCATATTACAGCACCTACATGCTTAGGTGCAGTCTGGAACTTAGATGAAATTTGTAATCCAGTAAGATTCCCCTCATTTGCATACCCCACTGCCTTACTCCATAGTTACTGCACTCACACTGAGCCTTTCCCCTTAGCAACCACTTTTCCCTGGTATTGTTTTCATTCTGCATGCCACTGACTATAATGGCAAAATGCAGATTTCTCTGAAAATTGCTTTTTCACAATTTTTTTTTAATTTTTGGCGCAATCCCATATGTGTGCCACTGCCCTATGCTTAAACATCTGAGATCAGCCAAAAAATAAATAAAAAAGATTTATTTTATAAAATTTCAGCTATTTGTTCATGCCAATGGCCATATATTTGGCCATTGGCATGCCTACTACATATAATACATGCTTTCTTTAGAGCTGTCATGCCTCCATTTTGTAATTTGCAGAAATGTATTCAGTTAGCAACTGAATACATTTCTGCAGGTTACACTATTCCTGCACAGCTTGAAGTTATGGGAAAGAGTAGTGGAAGCAAGGTTAAGAAGGGAGGTGATGATTAGTGATCAGCAGTATGGTTTCATGCCAGGAAAGAGCACTACAGATGCAATGTTTGCTCTG
Organism: Protopterus annectens; assembly: GCF_019279795.1. Classification (NCBI taxonomy): domain Eukaryota; kingdom Metazoa; phylum Chordata; order Ceratodontiformes; family Protopteridae; genus Protopterus; species Protopterus annectens. The sequence continues at coordinate 999,369,385 of NC_056725.1, read as the reverse complement.
AGAGTGTTGTTGGAGAAATACAGCGAAGGTCAGAAGGAGTTGCATTGTGTCTTTGTAGACTTGGAGAAAGCATATGACAGGGTGCCTAGAGAAGAGTTGTGGTATTGTATGAGGAAGTCGGGAGTGGCAGAGAAGTATGTAAGAGTGGTACAGGATATGTACGAGGGTAGTGTGACAGTGGTGAGGACTGCAGTGGGAGTGACAGATCCGTTTAAGGTGGAGGTGGGATTACATCAAGGATCAGCTCTGAGTCCTTTCTTATTTGCAGTGGTGATGGACAGGTTGACAGATGAAATCAGACAGGAGGCCCGTGGACTATGATGTTTGCAGATGACATTGTGATCTGTAGTGAGAGTAGGAATCAGGTTGAGGAGACTCTGGAGAGGTGGAGATATGCTCTAGAGAGCAGAGGAATGAGGTCAGCAGGGCTAAGACAGAATATATGTGTGTAAATGAGAGGGAGGGTAGAGGAATGGTGAGGATGCAGGGAGTAGAGTTGGTAAAGGTGGCAGTTTAAGTACTTGGGATCAACAGTTCAGAGTAATGGTGAATGTGGAAGAGAGGTGAAGAAGAGAGTACAGGCAGGGTGGAATGGGTGGAGAAGAGTGTCAGGAGTGATTTGTGACAGACGGTATCGGTAAGAGTGAAAGGGAAGGTCTACAAGAGTGTAGTGAGACCAGCTATGTTATATGTGTTGGTGACAGTGGCATTGCCAAAAGGCAGGAGTCAGAGCTGGATGTGGCAGAGTTAAAGATGTTAAGATTTGCAATCGGTGTGACTAGGATGGATAGGATTAGGAATCAGTATATTAGAGGGTCAGCTCATGTTGGACAGTTTGGAGACAAAGCAAGAGAGACGAGATTGCGTTGGTTTGGACATGTGCTGAGGAGGGATGATGGGTATATTGGGAAAAAGATGCTAAGGATGGAGCTGCCAGGTAAGAGGAATAGAGGAAGGCCTAAGATAAGGTTTATGGACGTGGTGAGAGAGGACATGCAGGCGGTTGGTGTGACAGAGCAAGATGCAGAGGATAGGAAGAAATGGAAAGAGATGATCCGCTGTGGCGACCCCTAGCAGGAAAAGCCGAAAGAGAATGATGATGACACTATTCCTGCACAAACACCTGCATGCTTCCTGAATCACTATTTCACCTCACCAGCAAATGAGGTAATTAGCATATACCAGTGGTGTCCATGAAGGAAATGTGTAGGAGCACTCCTGCATGTCCTGTGAGCTCTATCTTGGATCGCTCGTCAGCCATATTGCGTGCAGCAGCTCTTGCACTATTTCTGCACCCCATGCAGAGCTTGGTGAATATGGCTGTAGATCTTTCTGTCTATCTATCTATCTATCTATCTATCTATCTATCTATCTATCTATCTATCTATCTATCTATCTAGCTATCTCTTTATCTCTCTCTCTGTATTTATGTAACTGTATCTAAGCATCAGTTCTATCAGTATTGTTCATCTGCTGAACCTCTGAGTCAGGAAGTAAAGTTTGGATTTTATTTGGATTTGTTCTAAAACATTGGATCAGTGAACTGCTTTTAGAACATTTGCTCAAGCAGACGCTATTGTCATCTTTAGCCAAGACCAACATCATCCACGGAAGTCACTTTGTAACATTTTCTCCCTGAAGTCAAATTCATCTGTGATTCACTTAGGTGATCAGTTGAATACAGTCCTTCTCATGATCCTCTACTAGTAATGCATGGGAGGTTTGTACTGGCAAAACCTTAATTACACTGAGTCCTGATTCAGCTTCTCATAATAACTTGCATTTCCCTTTATTCAATACAGTGTTTATAGAAATGTAATATTCTTACAGAAAAATGGAATGATCTGAACTTCATTTAAAAAAGGTTTGCTAATTAAAAGCAATATTTATGTTATGAAAATTAAATGTTCAACTCCCAGGGTCACAAGCTTTAAAAATATCCTTATCTGCCACTAATGTATATATTAATGCAAGTGGATCAGTGTTTCTACCAGTTTTATACTTCCCATAAACAAGCTTTCAAGCTTTCTTGTATGCTGACTGTAATGCATGATATGTAGTCTGCACTTTTTTATGTAGATTAGTAAACATTATAGAAAATGTAAGGGATATATTTCTGAGCATAATTTAAGGATTAGAGAAAGTTTTATGGCAAATCCTCTTTACAAATATATTTCACAGTCCGATGCCATATACAGCTTTATATTTCAAGTGCTGGGAAATACACAGCCATATGCATAGGGTGTAGAATGAATTAGTTAATTATAATGAGCTCCACGAGGAGGACCAAAGCTGATTTTTATGATGCATCCTTTCAACTATTCCAATTAACATAATCCTGCAAAATAGTTTTTGAACCATCCCACTTATGTTGGAATTAACATTGAACCAGAGATATTTGGCCGGATAACCCAGAAGATTGTAAATATGAGATGTCAACTGGAATCATTCTGTATTCATATGCTCTACTTCTTTATTATTTATATGCATATAGTGTGACTTTAAGGAGGCCACTTAAACAAATTAATGGCATTAAATCACTGCTGAAAAGGTTTTCATGACCTAAGTTGCTAAGTCCTTTTTTTCCCCTTATTTATTATTAGTTGAGGAATAGAGCAATTTTTCACTTTCCAGCCATAACTCAAGACAGTGTCAAATATGTCCATATGTTAATGTGTGCATCCATTAAACAGCAATGACAATTTCTTGTTAGATCTGATGATGTCAGTAAACAAAAAGTTATTTTAATTGAAGACTAAAAATGGAAGAATCTTTACTCTACAGCATAAAAAATGAGACAACAGTTTCCACCTGCTTAGAATAACAAAGAAAGAAGTGTTAAAAAGATCCAACAGCTGTTTGAATAGCTAAGCACACTTAAAACCAACATAAGGCTCAAACTGTGAACTCAAGATATAGCAGGTACAAGGATCTAGCAGCTGTTTTAACAGCTAAGGGCATAAAACAATTCAAGACACCTACAGATGGTAAACAGCTAAAAACTAAAAGATCTGACCAACAGCTCTGTTAACAGTTACTTTGAGGTGTTAACTCTAAACTGCTAACCCAAACTCTATATTATGTTGTGTAGGATTTGACAGCATGGCTTTACGTTGTTGGTCAGTAAACTGTTTACTGAAAACAAATAATGTTTGGTGAAAGACATTGCCCTTTCTTGCTGTCTTTACGCTCTGTATTTATCTCCTTGATTAGGTGAAGTGCATCTTAAAAAAGTTTTAAAATCTGAACTAAAACAAATCTTCAGTTACACTTGAATTCCCAATTCACTATTACATAATCCATAATCTGGACATCCTCTCCTTGCAATTCATCCTTCCATGTTGATTGTGTTATCAGTTAATCTTTTACCAAAACAAACTCTCCTTGCCAACTGCCCCACATGCTTTCTTCTTTTTCTCATTACCAGAACTCTACTTTCCTTTCTGATGAATGGTAGTGTTTCTCAGTCTCGCTTGCCATACACACCCACATCTTTCCTGCAGTCATCCTATGAAATTAAAGTTATTAAACATTTACTGATGAACTTATACTCACCTTCAAGTCGTTATTGCAGTTGACTCCATATTATGTTATAGGTTTTAAAGTATGAGAAGTTTGCTATTTCAGCGAACTACAAGTACCATATGCAATTCTGTAACTGGATCCCCACACCTAAAATATTATTGTATTATTCCTGCTTGATCATGTTTTAACAATAGGTTATTAATTCAACTCACTTTGTAACTGAGTGTTCATCCATTTATTTACAGAACTATACAGTTTGTTGACATGTTTTCTTCACTATAAATGACAATGAAATATATAGAACAGTTTTTTTCAAAAATAAGTACAGACACACAATCACACACACACACGCACACACACACACACACACACACACACACACACACACACACACACACACACACACACACACACACACACACACACACACACACACACGCACGCACACACACACACAGTCATCAAGACACAAAACATCATACAACTTTATCGCCAATCATTTGCAAAGAAAAAAAACATTGAACTCTAGTGATCACAGATGTAAACAATACATTTACATCTGTGATCATTAATTATCTCAGAACCCCATCTCCCCAAAAATTGAAGCAAAAAAAGTAAACCCTAGAAAAGCTTCTTATACTACTGTAACTTAAGTTGGGGAGGGGTCTGCCCTCCCAAATCCCCTGAGTTAATATACAAAGACCCTCCCAAATCCCCTGAGTTAATATACTGTCCTTGGTTGCACACATACAAAAGGAAAATCAAATCATACTGCATTACATTATAGCTGATATTTCACAACTACAGTACAATGTAATTCAACTAATTGTACCACCAATCATTAAAGAAATGATGCAACCATCAGCAAATTAAATAGGATCCCAGATAAGAAATGGAGTAAGAAGTTTGAATCTGAAAAAAAAAAAGAATATGAAAACAGGGAAGAAAGGTAGTGATGAAGTGAGAGAAGTGCAGATGGTGTGGAGGAAAGGACACATGAGGTAGAAGAATGGAAATGTGCACACATGTTTAGTAAATAAGGCTCTATCAAATTATTTTAGTGAGACAGGCTAGTCAGGCAAAGTATTAGTGGCCATTTTGCCTAACACTGGAAGGTATACAGTGTTTGAAGATAGGCCATTAGGACAAATGTGGAGGAATCCTTTGGGGGACTGAGCTTCAATCAAAAGGTGAGTCTTTTCAAATACTGACCAATTGAAATTCGAAAAGCACTCTTTTTAATATCTATTTTTATATGTAGGAATGTGTACTATGATGTTTGATGAGTGTCTTAACTTGAACCGACATTTGCACTTCACAAGTATATAAGAAAGGATGGACATTCACCTGACTACAGAAGAGATTCTGGTCAATTTCCAATGAGTTTATACTGCGTAAGAGAAGCACTGGTGAGTTTAACTGATGTAACCAGCTGAAAACTGACAGTCTTGTTATATGTTTTCTCATATCTGTGCACAAGTGAGGGTTTAGACCAATAAGCAGAGTCCTAATCCTCCTCTCATTCTTCTCCTTCTCCCAGCTACCCCCACTTTCTTCTACTTCAGACTTATAAGACAAAGAGACATAGATAACCTCCTCAAAAACCTCAAAGGAATTCCCCACAATTCTGACAAAAATTTCCCCTGGTTGCTTATCTATCATTGCAGGGAGTACCAGACACCCCCTTCGACAAAGCATGTGTTCAATCCTTGTCCCTTTAAAAACATCATACACACAGTCTGGAAAACAGTAATCATTAAATCTCTTCACAAGTAAACAAATATCACGCATTGTAATCACATTAGCTACATCTCTATTTTCATATCTTTAAGTAAAACAAACAAGAAAAATAATAGGAAATAATTTTAATGGCAAACTCTACCAATCTAGACAGCAATACACCTACTTTCCCACAAACAACATGGCTTCTGGCCCGACCTCAACACTATTACTGCCTTCTGTACTCCTACAGACAATATCCTCCAAAATACCAACTCAGGAGTTATCAGGTAATATCACTGGTGTACTTTTCATTGGCCTCACTAAAGCATCTGTTATGGCTGACTACCCTTTCCACATTAATGCATTTATTGACATTGCCATTACAATGAGCTCCCTATCTTGGATTAAAAGTTTCCTAGACATAAACTTTCATAATCAAAATTGGAAAAACCCTCTCTCCAACTCTGCTCATTTGCCAAAAGGTGTTCCATCCGCTAAGGCTCATTTCTTACCCCATTGCTATTCTCAATTTTCATCAACAAATTCTTCCCACATCCCCATCTCCTGTTATGTTTCTTCACAAATGACATGGTCTTATACAGATACAGCCCCTCTAACTCAAATTTGCAATCCTAACTCCAATCTGATCTTCATGACCTTCAACATTGGCTGATCCAAGAGAAACGTCTAAACCCCATCAAAACCAAACTCAAATTCTTTGGCACCTTTCAGAGACTAACTAAATACCTTTCAACCCTCACCATCACAGACCTACATAGCTGTGATGTCATTACCGCAACTTAGTTTAAGTGCCTATAGTCTGACCAGGAACCTATTGTCTGTTATCACTTAAATAAAAAAAAAAAATCAAAAGTAAACACAACGCCCTTTCATCTGGGATAAAAAATGTTCATCTTTCTCCCCACTACACCTAGGTGTGCCATTGGAAAAGGCATCCTCCTTCATCAGCTAGAACATGATCTTCTCACTTTCACCATGGCCTCCAATGTCAGCTCCACTACTCCCCAAACAATCTCCAACTCCATCTTTCAATTCATCACCAACTACCCTCCCAGAATGACAGTGCATCACCCTGGAAAAAGCAAGATGGTTCCCCATCCAGCAATGAAGGAGCTTCTCATGGACACCCAGATCTTTAAACAGCTATGTTTTCATACTTCCTAATCACCTTCACTTAATCTCCAGAAGAAAACATCTTATAGCCTCCACAGCTTATTTCAAAATGTAGACTCTATCTACATCAGGATCCTTTCTCCACGCTAACAAACTGCCTTCTCCATACTTGTACTCACTATCTGGGAATCCATTCAGCTAACCATCACAGAAAACTTAAATCTATTCACCGTCAGAAGGATTTCTCATCTCAAAACAAGCCAAACGAATCTTCCCCATATTACTTAAACATTCCAATCTCACACTCTTTTTTCATATTAGCTCCTACTCCATCAGCTATCCTTCCTACTATCACATAGTCAGCCCTGCCCTCATTTCCCTGCTTCTTCAATCACTTCCTTTCACTCATGTTCTACTCCTTATTAAATTGTAATTAAGGACAATATGAACTTTTGTTTAGCTTCTGTGTTGCAAAGTGACTCATTGTATAATTATTGGGAATGCACAGTGACCAAGGCAGGACCTCTAAAATGAAACCATTGACCAGTTTACTACTCCAGAAAGCAAAACAAAAATAAATAAATACATACGTACATACATACATA
>NC_056725.1:999276285-999286334 GCF_019279795.1 Protopterus annectens | reverse complement strand
TGAACATATTGTATTTCAATTTGGGTAAGAGATCTAGATGCATAGGCTACTGGTCTGCCCTCTTGAAGAATAACTGCATCAAGACCAAACTTTGAAGCATCACAGGAAAGAGTTACTGGTATATTGACATCATAGTATCTTGATGTAGGTGCGGTGGCAATTGTCTGCTTAAGGTCTTCAAATGCTTTTTGGTGTTGTTACAACCAAGGCCATATAACATTTTTTTGTGTGTCACCTCTCTTAAAAGTGCTGTCAACTCACTGAAGTCTGGTGTAAACTTGCCTAAATAGTTGACCATGCCAAGAAAACATTGTAGAGCTTGAACATTATCTGGAGCTGACATCTCAAGAATGGCTGCTTGCTTAGACAGGTCTGGTCGCAAGCCAGTGCTTTTAAATAAATGACTTACATATGTAACTTCATGTAGTCTGAATTTGCATTTTAGAGGATTGAGCTTTAAGTTCACTTCACGTGTCTGTCTAGAACTTTCTTAAGGTTCTATCATGCACTGCTTCACCATTGCCTCCAACCAATTAGTCATCTACAATTATGGCACAAGAATAACCTGAAAAAAATTTGCACGCTGAAAGACTTTACTTGTAGAATTTATTCCAAATGGCACGCTGAGGAATCTGTATCTGCCAAACAAGGTACGGAAAGTAGGCAGTAATGAGGATTTGTGATTAAGCATTACTTTCCAAAATGAACTTTTTACATCCAAGACAGAAAAAACTGTGGTATTTGGTATTAAGGCTGCATTTTCCTCAACTGTTTGCATTGGATGATGTGGTCTCTTTAATTCTTTGTTCAAATCTCTTGGGTCAGTACATATTCTGATTTCATCTCTGCTTTTTTTGTGGGCTGGTACCATGGACAACACCCATTCAGTTGGTTCTGTAACTGGACAAATTACACATTGCTGCACCATTTTATCTAACTGAGCTTTGACTTTATCTTGCATCACTATCGGAACTCTTCTTGCTGGTCTGACTACTGGACTGACCTCTGGGTCTAATTTCATTGAATACACAACTGAAAGTTTGCCCAACTTGTCATTGAAAACATCAGCATACTCTGAGAAAATAGCTTCAGTAAAATTGGAACTAGGATATGTGGTTGTATGATGAACTTCTTTGTTAAAGGATAGCAAATTAATTTTCAAACTGTCTCTGAGACCCAGTAATGACTGCACAGGTCTTCAGACTACAAAGAATAACAAGTTGTAACAGTTCCTAGCCAGATAACATGAAAACACTACTGAGCTTTGCTTTGAATTTCCTCAACTCCATAAGCAACAAGTTTCACAAACTAGCCACATTGAGTTGTTTACCAGTTCTCACCTTAGCAAATACATCTGCTGACATAACATTACACTTTGAGCCACTATCCACTTTAATCTCAATGGATTTACCATTGATCTAGACAGTACCAAACACTTCAGTCTTTACCAACACATTTGCTGTATCAGCCTTTCTACCGATTACTGATACACCATCTATGTAGAAAGTAGAATTACAGCTCTCTATATGATCAAATAGCTTTTTTGAGTGACCCCTCTTTATAACTGTGTGAAGCTTACTTGATTTGCAAAACTTCTGAAAATAGTTCCATTTTTCACACTTGTGGCATTGCTGATCAAATGCTAACTAAGAATTTTTCTCTTTTAGACTCATGATTGTCACGACAATTGCAACAGTTAACAATAAAGCTGGGTTTGGGTTTTGCTGATTCACCCTTGTACTGCACTGAGCATGTCCTTTTCTTAGAACTTGCTGGAAAACTATGGGTTTTACCTGGGGAGCCTGGAGGGGTAGCAGGTACCATGTGCGTAGGCCTGCTTCTGCTAGCCACATGTTGCATGCTGTCTACATTTGCTCTGGAGCCTTCTGAAACCATGCTTTTATCACTTGCAAGCATACTTTTGTGCCTTTCTGTAACTTCATGGATTTCACAAATCTCAATAGATTTGGTCAGCATTAAATCAGTGTCATGAAGCAAAATCTTTTTCACTGCAGCGCTATTAATACCACACACAAGCCTGTCCTTTATCAACTCATTTTTAAAGTCACCAAACTGGCACATTTTAACTTTGATTCTCAAGTCAGTAATGCAAGCTGCAAAACTTTACCCTGCTTTCTGACATATTGTGTAAAACAAATGGCTCTCTAATGTAATATTTGTTCTGGGATTACACATTTACCCTGAATTTGCATTTCAGATGCTCAGGATCTTCCCTTGACTCAGCCTGTACAACAATATGATAGTTTTCACCTTCTCCCTCATAGACTGCTGGTGCATGCACAAAGGAATGCTCTCTTTCAATGGCCTCTGACCCAGCTAGGTTTAGCAAAATGAATGCCCTGGTGCATGCAACTTTATCGGAATAAGCTGCTTGTATAAAAAATATCATACTCTTGCTCAAATATTCTCCAATTCTCTGCAATATTCTTATAAAATACAAGTGGTGATGATTTTCGAAAGCCACCTGCTATATTAACACATACCAGTGAAAGCTTTTGCAAGTATGCATGAACACACACACACACACACACACACACACACACACACACACACACACACACACATGCATACCCACGCACACCCACACACACACACACACACACACACACACACACACACACACACACACACACACACACTAACCTAACAGCCTCCTATCTGACACACAACATGGTTTCTGACCATACCACAGCACAACCACTGCCTTACTTGCTTTCACTAATACAATCCTTCAACATAAAAACAATAGTTATTTCACCTCTGCAACTTTCCTAGACCTTTCTAAAGCATTCAACATGTTCTCTCATAAACAGCTCATCACTGTCCTCAATACTCTATCCTTCTCTCAATCTGCCACAAACTGGTTCCAGATCTACCTGACTGACCAACATCAATCCGTTGTTTGGCATAATGATTTATCCCCCCATCTCCCTGTCTAAATAGGTGTTCCCAAGGATCCATCTTTGGACCCTTACTCTTCTCCATATTCACTAATAATCTAGCCTCTGCTACCAAACAGGCCACTCTCATACAGTACGCAGATGATTCCACCATCATCTGCTCAGTCCACTCCCTACCTAAACTTCAAAAGACCACACAGGAAGCCTTTTCCTCAGTTTAAACTTGGTTTTCAGATGCACAATTAATACTTAACCCAAACAAAACCAAACTCGTCATCTTCCAACTCAGCAAACACAATCTAAACACCCACAAATTTAATATTAAAGCCAATGAAAGCACCATTATCCCCCCAATAGACCACACCAAACTACTTGGAGTTGAAAGTGACAATAACCTCAAGTTTGACATCCACATCTCATTAACCATAAAAAAAGTGCACAAAAAACTAGGAGCTGTATACAGAAATAAGCAATTCCTCACCAAAACAGCCAAGATTTCAGTTGCAAATAGCCACCTTACCTCCACCTTACTCTAGGCCTCTCGAATATTTACCAACCTAAGGCAAAGTGAGTTAGGTAAACTCGAAGCTTGCTACAACAAAATAGCAAGGTTTGCCACTTGCGCAAACTACCGTAGCCACAACTGCACCTCACTTACTGAACTAAGCTGGCTAGAACTTCCTCACCTCCTTCAATGGTACCAACTCTCACTCACCCGCAAACTACTTAATCATCCTCTAAAAGTCCCTTTCCTCCAAAATCTACTCCAACCCTATCATACCACCTGACCACTACGCTCCAGCAACAAAAATCAGTTACAGGTAACTAGGACCAGGAACTCTGCTGGAGATGCTCTCTTCTCCTACTCCATAGCAAAATTATGGAATACCATTCCTCACACTATAACTTCTGTGTCATCAGGCACTAACTTCAAGGCTGCTCTAAAATCTCATCTAAAAGAGCACTGGGCATTCCCCTGTAACAAACCTCAACATCTCTACCCCAACTTCTCTAATCCCTTTCTTCCACCCGTCTAAAAACCTTTGGATTGTAGCCAAATACATTGCTTGTAAACCTATATCTCAGCTGTAATCTTAGCCACTGTTTTTCAAGGGTAATAGATGCTAGCTCAGCTATTAAAATACTTGCTAGTTTTTATGGCACCAATAAGTGTTGTACCATTTAATTAAATACTTAATTTCATTTTGAACTATAACTGTTTACTACTATTGTTAAACAAAACTAACCCATACTTATTTTAACTTGTAATTAATTGTTTTTAATTGTTGTTTTTATCATGGAGCTTTTCTCCCCGGGCCTCCGCTGAAAAAAGACCTGTGTCCAGTCGGATTTTCCAGGTCAACAAATGTAAATAAATAAATAAAATAAATAAATAACATATACTAGAAATGTATGCCAGTATTTGTAACTATGCCCGATAGCACAACTCTGAATAATTGAACTTTGCAAAATAAGACCCTCAGGCCCTGGAATACTCTTGAAATAACTATATTGTAAAAAATCACCTCTTAGTGTAAGAAACATTTCAAAATAACTGCATTTTGAGAATAAACTGGGCAGAAGAAGCTCAGAGTAAGAAATATTTCAAATAACTGCATTTTGCAAATAAACAGTACACAGCACACTGAAACTTTTAAAAACTGGCTATACTTTGCTAAATAACTCTTTACAGTGCAAGAGACACTTTGTAATGGCAGCACTTTGCAAATAGACATACCCAGCACAAGAAACTTTTTAAAATGGCTGTATTTTTACTGTACTTCACAAAATAGTTGTACTTTGCACACAAATAAACTCTTTGGAATAAATGCACATTAATAGGCACACACTGTAAGCGCTTTACACACTTTGAGATACTTCAAATAACTCCAGTTGTGCCCTTAACACAATGCGAAATAGTACTTATGCAAAAACACAGTACTTTGCCAAAAAACATACAGTTGCCTTGCTTTATTTATGCTTAGTTTGCCCTTTTTGCCCTTATTGTATTTGTTTTCCTCATTTTGCAATTCCAAGGTAATTCAAAACCCATTATGTGCTTTTCTGCTAATCGTTTATCAGATATATTCATTGTAAACATTTTGTTTAATTAATAAATCTTTTGTGCCGCTCGCTTATTTAATAATGTGGTCTGTGCCCTAGTAATGCTCCATTTTATCTTTTTTTTGTAAAATAAATAATTTGTGCAAGGTTTCATTACCTTTGGTTAGTTTCTGGCCCTTTTTTGTGCTCAGTTCTCTTAGTTTAGCTTCACCGATAACTCTGCGCCTCATAGCTCTGAAAACCAGTCTCTGGAATCTCAGTTCTAACACCATATCACTCGCCTAGTCAGGATAAAATAGACGAGCCTTCATGGGTTCTGTTGAAGCAGTTTTTTTTTTATGTACAAATACATCAGGATTGAGGCTTAATAACTTTAACTTAGGTAAACTTATTAACAAACTAGCTGTTACAGTTATGAATGCTCACTCTCTGGCTGCACTCAAAATAGCAATAAAGCTAGCATGTGCTTGCTATTTATATGCATATGCTGAACTTGAAATACTTCTTAAAGATACAACACACACACACACACACACACACACACACACACACACACACACACACACACACACACACACACACTATTCTACAGGATGTGACATGCAGACTTGAATGGGCAGGAATTAACCTTCAGATTCATTTCAACCTGATGACTTAGTTTTGAATTGTATAAGTACATTCTTAGGGTCTATATTAAATCATTGAATGCTTAAAAAAGAGAGTGCTGATTTATCGACCCCATGTAACTGAAAGCTTTCAACCCCGAACACTTAGAACAGCGATTTTTTTCTAAGGGAAAAAAATCGCTGTAACACAAAAGAAAACAAAAACCTTAAAACATTACATAAAGGGGGTTTCACCCCGACACCCCCACACCCCCCTTACTTAAATATACCAGCTCTGAGATTGCATTACAGTGACGAAAACGGCAAAGTAATGGAAACAGCCAAGCAATTTCTTTCCCAGGGAAAGAAACCGCTTATATGCCGTTTTGATATTTTGCCATTTTGTGCTTTCAAGTTTGATCAAGACACATTTGAAAGAATGCTCGCCGATCATATAATAGGAACCCCATTCTTATATTGGCTAGGTTGGGCCAAGCAGTGCATGTCCATGGCATTGCTGTGGAGTTTGCAAGTGTCCACAGTGCATCGAACTGTTTCAGATTCGTTCATGTACTGTGTGATGCGCATTAACAATTGGCAAAAATCTAGAATATGATGATGTACTTCATAATACTTTTACATTATAATATGATTCATAGACATGGATATAGATTTCTGTAATTTGCATAGTAAACATGTAAATCGGCCTGAAGTTTGAGCTGCACCATATTGACTCACAAATAGCTGAGACAGGCAACAAATTATGGAGGATACCACCGACATCAAAAAGTAAGCAAAAGTTTATAAATTATTAATAGTTATTAAGAGGCAAATTAACACCTGTTGTCATAATGTTTTGAAGGTCGGTATGATGAATTTTGAACTATGGTGTTCACTTAATGATAGCATTGCATGACTGTTAATTATGTTGATGTGCTTGCAAATTTTTTGACATGTGGTGCTTTTCATTGATATTGTAATAAGTTAGCAATACATCATTACAAAAGTTGTAGATTATTGACATATCTTAAAAAGTCCAAATGCAAAAGACCATCTTAAAAAGCGGTTATTGCAATTGAAAAGGTGTACTCTGCAGAAGACAGAAATACATGTGTAATGAAAGTGTTGTTTTACTGCTGTCATTGATGGAGGAGTACATGGCAATGGTATTTTGATTCTGGTCTAATTACCTTCATCAGTATTGATAAGCTGAAGTCATGCACTTTGAAATCTCAATTCTGTTTTATTATTTATTTAGTTTTGTTAATGGCAGGGATGGCAGGCCTGTAGTTTAATGTTTAACTGCTGATGTCATCCAGACAGTAGTGTGGCAAGTGTCTGACTGTAGAACTTTTATTTTTTTTTTTCCTGTGTAGTGTAGATGGAGAATGACGTATCCAGGCATAGACATGATAAATTTAGCCATGAGGAAGGGGATCTCCAAATCTTATTAAGGTAACACAGATGATGCTTATCTTCTGTCCGTCCGTGGGGATGACTATGATAAGAAGATGGTGCAACAGGAATAACTAGAGGTAGTGTGGACACTGTTCCATCAAACCAAAGTCTGCAACAGCAGTTACATTCATCAACTCCTGAAGGTTGGTTTAAAGTGTACACCTTTTAAATGTTTAACATTGAATGGTGACAAACAGTGCTGTAATTAAACATGTCACAATTCATTATTATTAAGTCAACCTTGTACATCATCAGCTAATGAAAGTGAAGTCAGACTTCATGTAAGTGTCCCTCTCCTGCTCCCCCCAGTAAGCATGCTATACTGTATGCTGTTGCACTGCTATTAATGTGTTGTAATGAATTCTTTTATAGATGCAGCATCAGAAACAAACAGTTCGACTGTACCAATAAATATGGATGAAGTCAGCAGAAGGATGGGTGTTGCTGCTGCTGCTGATGATGATGATGATGTAGTTCTATTTATGAGGCAACCTGTGGTTTAATGGGAGGCTCTCTCTCACCACACAACAGGTTATAACTCTACAGAAAGTGACACCGCAACCAGTGTCAAACACAGGCTGACATTCCACACTTACTAGGGGAAGGGGATGGAGTACTGTCTAGACATGTGGGGGAGATCACATGATACTAACACTGTCACTCAAGACAGTAATGTCAGGTGGCCAAGGATGAACACAGGATAGCAGCAGATTTCTTCAGCTCCACCAATTTCATTACATTGACAGGAATTAATTACTTAAAAAAATAATTTTTGAAGTAATTTTCTTTCTAAATATGTTTGTTTTATATAGTTCTTGAACTATATCTAAAAAAGAAAGGAAATCTTAATAATATTCCTGTCAGAAATTACTTTGGAAATTTTCCTGTCAGTTTATCAGTCTGAAATGAGTTCCAGTAAGACAAATTCTCAAGACTCCAGCATCAAGAAAGAACTTCAGTCTCTGATAATTATAGTCCAGCAACTTACTGCTAAGATGGATAAAATGGATACTAAAATAGACACTTTCATAGAAAAACTACAAAACAAATAGACTTGTTACATATGGACCTGCAACAACAGAAGATCCAGATGACAGGCATAGAAGAAGCTGTGAATGACATGGAAAATAGAATACAAGAAGAGGAAATCAACATTGAGTTTCTGCTGAAACAAAATACACATTTACAAACAAAGCTGGATGACCTGGAAAATAGATCTAGGCAATAACATTAGGATTTTTGGACTGCCAGAAAATATTGAAGGTAACAATATTACTTCTTTTTAACAACATGGCTCCCTAAAACTTTAGATTTACCAGAAGCATTCTCTTTTGGTATCGAAAGAGCACATAGATCTATAGCTAATACTAACTCTAACAAAAACTATCCTAGATCAGTTATAGTTAGAGTTCTATCATCTTTTGATAAAGAGATGGTTCTTAAATCTGCTTGGGCTAAAGCTCCTGTTAAGATTAATGAAACAACTGTGCGTTTTGACAATGACTATTCTTCCATGGTATTAGCTGAAAGAAAAGTTTTTCTGCCACTAATAAGGGAGCTTAAAAAAGCACAGTTTAAAACATACCTTCTGTTTCCTGCCAAGCTTAAAATCTTCCTTCCTGATGGTCCTAAAATTTTCGATGACTTAGACTCTGCTTTACTGTTTATCAAAAAAAATAAGATTTTGGAAAATATAGAAGAAATGGAATGGGCTAGTCCTTCGTTAAAGAGACTGGCAACTTAAACTTCGTGGAAGACTTCAGAGAAGAAGAAGAGACTAAAAAACAAATGATTTGTACTAGGTTTTTTTTTTCTCTCTCATCATTTTATTTTATTATTAATCTTTTTAAATATAGTTCCTGCATTTCCAAGAAGCAACAAATATTTTGAAAAAGATTTAATCAAAGTTATTCTCTGTGTGCAAAGAAATGTTTTGTTTCATAACTAGTCAAAATATCTGGAGATTTAATGGCAAGCTGTGATTTAACTTGTTTCTCTTTCTGAAGAGGAAAAATAAGGTCAGTAATTTGATACATTTTTTTCCTTTAAAAGTTTATATGTTCTTCAAATGCTATTCCTAATTATACTTTCTTGATTACACTGCTTATGCTTGTTTGTAAATAATCTGTCATGCTTTAACCAATAATAATTAGAACTAAATAATAGTAAATAATATGTTTTATTTTTAACTCTATTAATATAAACAGTAAGTACCATTATATTGTATATACTTCTTATAGCTTTCTCTTACATTTTTTTTTCTGCCTTACACCCTTTTACTTTCTACTCTCTTTTCTTTTCTTTATTAATATATAGAAATGCTTTTGATCATATAGACACAGTAAATAATAAGATTTGCATAGGAGTTGAGTTGGGACAAAATGTTGAGTTTTGTTACTTATTAATAATTTTGGGCTTGATTTCACTTACATAGAGTCTGTAATAACCTGTAGAATGCATTGTGAAGGTTTTGTCATGTTTAGATGCATTTACACTGCTAAATGAATGTTTGTCACTAGTTTTTAATAAGTTTCCCGCCAAAATGTTAAGAGAGACAATCTGGGATGTGGGCTGTCTCATGCACAGTGTCCATGAGCTACTTCAAAAGCTTCAACTCTCAGAATTCTCACAGAGAAGCTGAAAGCAGCTAGTCTCACCTTTGACCTAGATATCACACTGACACATCACAGATACAGGAATGACACTACCTAATTATACTTTCTTGATTACACTGCTTATGCTTGTTTGTAAATAATCTGTCATGCTTTAACTAATAATAATTAGAACTAAATAATAGTAAATAATATGTTTTATTTTTAACTCTATTAATATAAACAGTTAGGAATATTCTATTGTATATACTTCTTATAGCTTTCTCTTACATTTTTTTTATTTCTGCCGTACACCCTTTTACTTTCTACTCTCTTTTTCTTTTCTTTATTAATATATAGAAATACTTTTGATCATATAGACACAGTAAATAATAAGATTCGCATAGGAG
>NC_056725.1:999268785-999273785 GCF_019279795.1 Protopterus annectens | reverse complement strand
TAATTAATGTATATTGGATACCTGGAATTGGTATTAATACAGTGAAACATCATCTTGATAAGATCATATCATTCTCTATAGGAGATATTATTTTAGCTGGTGACTTTAATTGTATACTACATGAAAGTGATACTACCACTATAGGAAAGAGAAGAATTACATCTAATGCAAAACATTTAAAGGATTTTGCTAATTCTTATCATTTGAATGATATTAATAATCAGATAGATTCAAAATCATTACCATACACCTTTTTTCTAACAGATACAAAACTTATTCAAAAATAGATAGGGTCTTTATTTCTAACCAGATGGTAACAGATTTAATTAATTCCAAAATCATTTCATGTCCTATATCTGATCATAATTCAATTGTTTTTGAATTCATGATAAAAAATACTCATAATGTTCAGATCAAAAGGATACCAGCATACTTAACTCAACTAAAAGACTATAAAGAATATATACTTTCAGAAGTAAAACATTTTTAGACATAAATAACACTCCTGAAGTCTCCATTGTTTATGTTTGGGATGCCTTAAAATCATATCTATATGGACAAAGTATCAGATGGTATAATAATAAAAGGAAATCTTGGGATAAGGAATTGTTAGATATTCAAAGTAAATTAGACTCTTATAAACATAATAATAAAGAAAATATTATGGACAAGAAAGTTATTGAAGAAATAAACAAACTAAATGAGAAATACAAAGAAATTTTAACTCATAAAGTTAAAATAACTTTAGAGAAATACAAGTTTTGTCTTATTCAATAAGCCCCAAATACTTACATAGACTTAAAAATAAAACAAAAGGTTGAATAAACAAAACCATATCAAAGAAATCTTTTCTCTAAGGAAAAAGAAGAATGTGTCTAGTATACCAGAAATACTAGATGAATTTAGAAATCACTTTCACAAAATTAACCATAATAATATTAACATGGAACCTAAAGATAAAATAAAGGAGTTTATAACCACAAATATGAATAAAAAGCTTAATAAACAACAGATTAAACTATTGGACAAGAGTATTTCATATACAGAAGTTATTACACAAATAAATAAGCTTAAATCAAACAAAGCACCGGGTAATTATGGTATTATACCAGAGATATATACAATCCTTTCTAAAAATACATATTCATTAATACATAAGGTTTTATTTTGGCCCAAACTGAGTTAATAACCCCCCCATCTTGGCAATATACATTTATTTCGCCAATTTTAAAACCTAATAAAGATCCAACTAGATGTTCTTCATATCGGCCCATCTCATTACTTAATGTTGATTATAAAATGTTTATGAATATCTTTGCTGATAGATTGAAGACAATCATTCCCGGCATTATAGATATAGATCAGACAGGCTTCATTGTAAATAGAAATACTTTTGATAATATAAGAAGAACTTTAACATTAATAGATTTTGCAAATAGGAAAAAGAAAGATTTAACACTTATTAGTCTTGATATAAGTTCAGCATTTGATTCAGTAAGTTGGGACTATCTGTTTACCTTAATGAAGTGCACAAACTTCTCGGATGCATTTGTAAATCTAATTGAACATTTATACAAAGGAACATTGGCTTATATTAAGGTAGGAACGTATGTTTCACAAAAAATACCCATTCTTAAAGGTACAAAACAAGGATGTCCACTTTCTCCACTATTATTCACTTTAGTAATGGAGCCTTGGGCTAATTTGATCAGAAACAGTACTGACATAGAGGGTTTTGAAATAGATGAAAATACAACATCCAAAATTCAACTTTTTGCAGATGATGTTCTAATTACATCAGCAGGATCTAATTCTTCTATACAGTCTCTATTTGATAACATGATGAATTTTAAAAGTATTTCTGGTTTAATATTCAATGAAGAAAAACTAAAATACTACCTATATATACACGAAAAAATATTCTCATTAGTGATTTTACTAAATATGTACCCAATTCAGGTCAGATAACTTATTTAGGTATAATACTATCTAAAGATATTAAATCTATTATAAATAATAATTATAATACCTGTTTTCTTAATATACAAAATCTTTTTAATACCTGGAATAATATGTTTATTACTATGGAGGAGAGACTTACAATTATTAAAATGATAATATTCCCCAAGATTTTATACTTAATACAATCAATAATACTTCCACCTACAAAAATAATTATCAAGAAACTGAACACACTAATGTTAAATTTCTTATGGGCACCTAATAGACCTAGGATTGCATTAAAGAAACATACTAATAGCTGGTCTATTTATTTGGGGTATTTCTTTTCCAGACTTTAATTTATATACTATCTCTTCTATTGTAAAAGTTATTACTTTATTAATAGATCAGTCATATGTCACAAAATGGAAAGATTATTGGGAGCTAATTAGTATACACTTCATGAAAATCTCCTTAACACATAAAAATATGATTGTAAATAACTCCATGTTATGGTTACTAAAGGAATTTTGTACTTCACCTATTACACCTAAACATATGGTTTGTTACCCATTAAATATTATTATTAGTTATCGTAACTTTATATTCATGCACCCTAAGTATAGGGAATGGAATTTTATTGTATTTCCTATAATGTATACTCAGGGTATGCTTTTGTCATCTACTTCTGAAGGAGCTCATTTAGCTATAGATAATGATCTAAAGTACTGGTATCAGTTGATATCTGATAATAAAGTTTAAAATCTAGATTTCTTAAAACAAGAATTTGATCTAAGAGAAACTTGCTGGTTAGAGGTTCAGACCTTTAGACAACATCTCATTAATAAAATAGATTTAATGTCTATAACTGTTAAAGAATCTATTCCAACACTGATTGATTACTTGATATTAAATTTACAACATAAAGTTTCTGATAAAGGTAAACTTTCATACATACATAAAGTTATCAGACAAGAAACTTTTTACAGTGTAGATTCATACTGGAATTATTTCACTTCTATTAATGGGGACCCACCAAATCAACAAGATAAACAATATATATTGGAATCTGCTTATAGAACTACGTCTTCCATTGTCTGGAGACTTTATACATGGAAATTTTTACATAGATCTTTTATACACCTTTGATGATGAATAAAATAAATAATAAAGATAATCTATGTAAGAGATGTAATGTAGAAATTAATGCTGACTGGGCTCATATGTTTTATGACTGTATAAAATTGAAAGAATACTGGAAGTCAATTAATTAATTTTTGCAGGCTCTTTTTACAGATAATTTCATTATTTCTAAATCTCTTATATTATTCAACACACCTGTACCTCAAAGTGTTAAAAAGGTTAAGCTTCCCTTGTTATGGTCTATTCTAGCAGTGGCTAGGAAAATAATAACTAGAAATTGGATTTCAGATACACCTCCTTCGTTCAATGAATTTAAAAATGTTATGAATATAATGTGCCATATGGAAATAAACACAATTAGGACAAGAACAAACAGAAAAACATCTTATTTTATTGTATGGGATAATTTACAAAATTTGTTAAAAAAATTTTAATTTCAATAGCATGGTATTTTAGTTTAATTAATTGATCTGATTGTAGTGGATGTCTTTGTAAATACTTTAGTTGTTTTGTTGAATATTATAATAATACCTATTTTTAATTACTTGTATAAAATTGTTATGATATTTCTCTTATATGTTAAAAAAATAAACCTGTTTTGAAAAAAAAAAGACAGTAATGTCAGTACTCATACTGAGCAATCACAACTCATTTCTAAGGGCCATGTTCCAGGTCAAGGTCATGGTCACAGAGCAGTGTCAGGTCACTAACTGCAGGATCACCTTCCTCCAGTAGATTACACAATCACAATAACTTACCTTATGGTTCTCATGGTACCCCATCCTCCAGATCTGTTGCACTATCATGAGGCTCATCATTGACAGTTATTTATGACTCTTTGATCTGGAGCTACTGTGACTTACATTCATTGATCAATTTAAATGCAATTGTGTTGTGGGGAGGATGGAAGTCTATGTACAAATGTTAAGTACATAATTTAACAGTGGGGCAAAAAGCAATGATACATGTATTGCTATTCAATATACTTACAGTTGCATAAAAAAATCACAGTAGCAATAAGCAAACATTTCCAGGTCCACTGTATCATACAGAAATGATGCATTAAAATAATCATCCTGCCATATACACTTAACTGCTGTCAGTACACTCTCATCACTGCATAAATGAAGAAAGCTTCTGAGCGTATCATTATTTTGAATGACAGTAAGAAAGAACTCTGCAGCAAGAACCAATTTATATTACATAGTAAATAAATAATTAAACAAAAAGTTATTAAGTACATCATGTGCAACTATTTACTTATTTCTTGATTTGCTGCCTTTCAGCATCAATGAATAGGAATTAGTGAGCACTCAGGCAAGCAGCTAGTAATAACAAAAGTATTTTAAGATTAGAGAGAATGTCAGATAAACAGTGACAGCAGACCATGTACCACACATGCATCAATTATACTTTATCTTAACAAGACAAAAAAAAAACACTAATCTGAATGTCATTGTCCATAGTTTTGGACTAGGCACTGCCACTTCACCTGTGCAGTAACATGCCATGCACAAGCCTGTCACATGGGGTCCCTTACTACTGCTGCTGGCTGGTCACCACTAATCAAACTGGGACTAGAACTAGGAGTTGCTGTGACAGCATGGCCCACTTTACCACCATATCAGTGCATGAGCATATTATGCAGAATGCAACAGGCATTGAACATCCTACATGCAGTATCATACTGAAGGGCACCCCCAGAAACACCCATGCACCTGAAATGGTTCTTCAAGAGGCCAAACACTCTCTCAATCACAATATGAGTTTCGGACAGGGATGTGTTATATTCCTCCTCCACAGTGCCAGACGGATTTCTCACCAGAGACATGAGCCATGGCTGGATATTTGGCATCCACTTTAAAAAAAAATTCAGCTTACCAACAAGATGACAACTGGGCATCCTACCATGCAGG
>NC_056725.1:999138785-999263785 GCF_019279795.1 Protopterus annectens | reverse complement strand
GCTTATGATATTAACCCATTTGTTCGTCTTACCTTTAAAATCTGTGACATCTATTGCAAGACCACCAATTATTGGAGAGCCCAGATTCTGCCTCTCAGTAGTGATCTTGGGATTAGCGCTTCTGTTTTCTCCTGGTGAGAGAAGGAACCCAGGGACATTATTTCATGGAAACTGCTGGTCACCAGAAAGCCTAATAACTGCTTCATAGGTGTCAGCTTGGAACTTGTGCTTATATTCTGCTCCTGGTGAGAGAGTGAGCAGAGTGCATTGATTCCTGACTGTTTCTGGTTGTGAGTGAGTGTCTGTGCTTGATGTTCCTGACTGGCATCTGCTAGGAAAAGGCTACAACAGACCCTTATATCATCTGGGACAAGATTGTGGATCAACAAACAGGCTGTGGCCAGCTTCATATCTTGGGATTGGTGGTAATGTTTTGCTTCTGGTGAGAAAAGAATCAAAGGAGCATTGTATCCGAGTGGAGTGAAGCTGTGGAGAGACCCACACTACTAGTAGCCAGGCAGTAGCCATTCATGCAACTCCCCTCTTTTCATCATTCTTGAAAAGCTAATTCTTTGTTTTTGGTAAGCACTGCTTGACTAGTTGCTAACTTCAGAAAATCTGCCTAAATACTTCATCCTTAAATTTTCAGAGTCAACTTATTAGTTCCCCTCAAGTGTTTGGCAGTGCCCTGTATAGAAAGAGACAACTTGAGTGACATTTTTCCTGTAAAAGTATGATTAAATTTTTACCAAAACCTAGTTGCACAGAGGAAAATTAGTTTACAACAACAAGCACTGTCCACAGAGTTGCAAACCAGATACTCCTGACATTGCTTAATATTCTCACTCTAACTGTCTAATCAATAAATAAGGATCTGTTGCCATGGATATGAACTTTCCCACTATCTCCATTTACAGCTTGGTGGATATGGGCATCCTGAGGTAATGCAGAAATTGCCTCATTTTTACTGATAACTGGTTAATTCGCAAATAAACTGATATGGTATGTGTGAGATATATTTACACAATGTCACTGGAGGCAAAATTCTCACATAAAAGTCCTCCTAATGTCAACAACATTGTCAGTAGGACATACTACGGATCAATCACACAATTCAAAACTAATGTATACACCACCATATGCTGAGGCACATTCATGTAACCTTCCTAAACCCCAAAGACCTCCTAGACAAAGCACACATAACAAATACCCTCAGCATCTAAATGCAGTCTTTCAAAATAACACCCACATAAACACATACAGCCACATCTCATGTAGCCTCTA
The DNA here is from genome assembly GCF_019279795.1 of Protopterus annectens. Taxonomy (NCBI): domain Eukaryota; kingdom Metazoa; phylum Chordata; order Ceratodontiformes; family Protopteridae; genus Protopterus; species Protopterus annectens. The sequence goes on along the minus strand of NC_056725.1, from coordinate 999,262,501 downwards.
CTTCTAAGCCCATAAGGCAAGTCACCACATAATCCAACATGCTGGTCATCGGAGAATCCATCGTGAGACACACTGATGTCCCTCTCACCAGGCTGAGTAAGGTGAAAGTCACAGCCAGTTGCTTATCAGGGGCTAGGATCCACCACATAATGCACACACTCAGGTCATTGGACCACAAGTACCAGTATGACTTTACTTTGTCATAGTCCATGTGGGTATAAATGACCTGATAAATACCTCTGTAGATTATATGAAGAGAGACATCATGGAGCTTTTGGAATATGTGTCTCAGGCTAGTATGATCCTAGCATCGAGCAGCATTTTACCTTCTCCAAAGATGATGCCACAATATGAGCAAAAGTTTACTGACTTTAATAATTGGCTTAGTTTCTGGTGTCATTCTAAGGGGTGCAATATTTGTCAGCATGGAAGGGGATGGTCAACAGGTCATGCTGCTTTGCCAAGGATGGTCTGCACCTCTCCCCTCTAGGCTTTGGAATATTAGCTAAAACATTGTCTTCCTCTATAGTGCCTTTCTTTAGGCAATGTCAGAGTGAAAGCACTTCTGACGTAGCAAATCAAAAACCAAGAAAATCTAAAGGTATTACAGCTCAATGCTAGGCTTCTAAACAAAAAAACTCCACTCCCTAGAAGCTGTCCTCATCATAGAAAATGCTGACATCTGTGTGGTCACTGAGACATGGTTTAAAGCCACGGAGAGGATACCAACATTGCAAGGTTATAATGCCTTCCACACATGTAGACCAGCTACTACACAGACAGGGAATAAAGGTGGAGGTTTCCCGATTTACATAAAAAATAAATATACCTCAAGATTGGTCAAAGAGGTCAATGTACTTGAGCTGCTCCATGTCAGATTACCATAGGCAAAATGCAATACCACTTCCTTGCAAGCTATAGATCCTCCTGTTAGAAAACCCATGCCATATATTTACTGGAAACATTCGCCATCCAACCTAATACCATATTCAGGGGTGACTTTAATTACCCCACTATTAACTAGAAATCCTATATGACATCAAACATACAGGCACAGAAATTCCTGGATTTTGTAAACACAAACTCCCTGAACCAGATTGTCAAAACACCAAGCAGGGGTGCAACCATATTGGAACTGGTCTTTACTAATATGGGAAAGTGCTGCACATCCCCTAGTGTAATGTCTTCCTGGTAAGGTCAGACCACAAAATGTTCTCCTTTGAATGAAAAAAAAAAACCCTGGACCCCCAGCTAACCCTGGAATATTCAGGAAGTACTCCAAAGTTAAATTCCTGCTATTAATGTCAAATAAATAAATAAATTAATTAAGTGATAACCTGGAAAAATTTCAAGCCCCCATAAACCCTGAGAACACTGCTGTCTAGAACTGCTTGCAGAAACCCTGTACAAGCATGTTAACAGCTGCATAGCGGCAACTGTATGCAACTGGAAGAAGTACAGAACTAACTCAAAAAACAAGCTACTCTGGTGTAGCTTGTTTGATAAGAAGGCTATATAACAGAAGGAAGAAAATCATGGCAGAAATTAGTAGGTGCAGCACCCAGCAGGATAAAGGCACTCTCATCAAACTAAACAAAAAATAAAATCTACCAAAGCCAAATGTGAGGTCAATCTGGCCTCACAGGCCAATGACAACCACAAGGCAATACACAATTGTGTGCAAATCTCATTGTAAATGGAGTCACCTATACTGAGCCAGAAGATATAGCAAACCTACTGGCCAATACATTCAGCTCCAGCTTTATCCCTCTCTCCCCCTCAACCTTCCCTCAGGAAATGCCATCAAATATAATTCCCCCTTCTATCACTAGGGAACAGCTCCTTAATGCTCTCTCTAAAGCTCAGATGGAACTCCTGCATATCAACAAAACAAACAGCACCAGAATTACCTGTTCTAAAGACTTAAACCTTGCCTGTGATATAAATAGAACCTTCTGGAAAGACAAGTATATATCCCAGAGACTACACCATCTCTGGAACAGGCTCCCCATCTATGTGAAGCAGTGCATCTGCCTAACCCAACTGAAGTGCAACTTGGACAACTGGATGGGTAACAGGAAATTAATCCCTGGTTTGGCACCGATGTCACTAATGGACAGAGGCAACCTGTAAATGGTTGATCTCCCAGGTCCCTGTTTGAAAATGTTTCATCTCCCAAACCCCTGCTTACACTTATCAAGGGTATCAGAACCTGTCAGAGATTTGTGATGCAAGGTTAAGCTTAAAAAGGCTCTTGTGCTGTTAGTTTAGTAGACATCTATGAACGTATAAACATAGTTTTCTTGGAGTTGAGTAGGAGGTTTGATTCTTTGAGCCAGGTCTCTGCAGAAGAGAAAGATTTTGGGGTAATGTCTTGGATTTTGTTTATTGTTGAGGGTGCACATATTATTGCTGAGTTGTCTGCATTTTTAACTAAACTAGCATGGTGGATGAAAGTGTGGAGGTGATTAATAAATATATTTAAATAGGAGAGGACCAAGAATAAAGCCCCGAGGGACACCTGTAGTAACTGGTTGAAAAGATGAACAGGTTTGTTGCCATTTAACAGCTTGTTGCCTTCCAAACAGATAACTAAGAAACCACAACAGGGAATATGAGGAGAGTCAAACGAGTAGTTTCTGGTGCAAGACAGTATCAAATGCCTTTGACAAGTCTCAAAACACGGTGGACACAAGCAGATCATTGTTTCTATGTTAATTTATTATATGGGTAAAATGTAGTAGAGCAGTAGTTGTGCTGATCCAGGCCTAAAGCCATGTTAGGTTTCTGAAAGCAGGTTATTTGAGGTTAGGTACTGCATCAGCTGCATATGGATGCATTTCTCTAATATTATGGAGAGAGGGAGATGATCGCTATTGGCCTGTAGTTATTAAACTCTGTAGATGTGCTGTCTTTGTGCAGTAGCATGCTGTGGGATTTTATTTCCACAGTGATGGGACATATCTTTCTGATATGGACTTATTAATTAGTAAGGATACAGGTGATAAAGTTTATAAATAAATGACAAAGAGTTTTCCCTTTCCAGTCTTGAGTCAAGAATAGCAGTTCAGGATGTGCAAAGTACTGGTTTATTCCATAAACAGCGCAGGGACACTATGTACCAAGATTTTCAAATCAGTCTCAAAGAATAAAAAAAAAACCTTCATATTTTGTGGCTTTTCATATCAATTCCATGCATGCAGAACTCTGAAGTTACCTAGCTTTTAACAAATCAATGTATTTTTAATTATTTTATACCCTTGTGATTCTCACTTAGAGCTTCATGTGAACACTTGACAATATGCCTTTTTAAATCATACACCATCTGGTCTAAGAAGTTATCTTTTGACCTTGTTATATTCAGTACCAGTACATAATATCTTAACAGACATCCTTACAAGACTCATCTGCCAGCCTACGAAGGCCAGAACTTACAAACTATTCCTGACACATTGTTTTTCTTTCCTTCATCTATTAACATTGTGAAATCAGACTATTAAACATAGTAACATCCCTTACCTCTTCAGCACTTACTTTGCCTTCCTTTATCTTTCAGTACGCTATAATTTGCTAATAAAGAGAATGCAGTTGTAAGACACTTGAAATATAAAGCTACAACTTATGTGAAAGTATATTTTGCATTGTTATGCATCTGTCTTATCTTTTGATTTTAACATAAACATATTATAAACATTTTATTTGACTCATTTGTGAAGAAACTGAAAGTTAATATGCATTTTGTGAATAATCATGAGACAACTCATTTTTCCATACCAGACCTCATTATTTTATATAACCACTGTCACACAACACACACACTTATATTTTAATTATTTTAACTTAATAAAATATGCTTCTGCATCATAGTATTCATCATGTACAGTGATTACATTTTCATTTACCTCAAGTTCATTATCAAATACTTTTACAAGTGGCATTGCAAGTGCAGATGGGGTTAAACATTTTGTAATTACAGCCTTTATAACAGAAAATATTAACACAACTAAAAGAATAATACCAATTATTGTAATGATACCTTGCAATGCACTAGTTTTTAGATTACCAAATACACTCCCCAACCATCCAAAAATTGTCCACTGTTTAGATGTCCTGACAGGAACTTGGCCTGTGTTCCATGAAATTGGCCAACTTTTCTTTTTCATCATAATTGTCACTAATATAAGAATAGCAATGACTTCCTATGAGGGCACATGACCCCCCCCCCCTGACAGCAAGCAGTTTTGTAATACCACCGTTTGAATTTCAGTCTTTTTTTTTATTTGCCATCCTGATGTGATGTCAAATGTGGTTTGCTACCTCCTGAAGAATTTGAGCAAGCATTTATCCTTTGCACTCTATACCCAGGAGTAAAGACTGAAAATACTTGCTCTGCCCAGTGAATTGCCAATTTATTTACCAGTCTACCTGATGGAGATTTCTCAAAACTTTGAATAACTGGAGTAATATGGCACACAAAACAACATCCAGACCAATTTGTATGCAACCAGGGGCAGGCATGATAACAGCAAATGTAGTAACAATCCTTTGTCATGCCCATGCCATAATTCCAGTCACAGCTTTTTAAGTGTAAAGAGTTCAACATTTTCATGTTTAGTGTCATTGCATTTGCTGGTTCCCAATGCTACAGTTCCATTCGTAGCATAGCATGGTGTTTCCGCTATTTGTGGTTGCAAGCTGAAGCGACACACCCCCGGATTCACGAATCCTCCGTGTAAGACTAAATAAGTCTTACTCGAAGGCTGCAGTTAAATGGTATGATGTCAGTGTGCCATGAATATTCATGTGGGCACGCTGACTCAACCCCAAGTCCAACACGGACCGTGCAGGCAAGCAGGGGGCGTGTCCAACTGCCGAGCAGTATAAAGGTCTGCACCCCTGCAAGTGTGTTAAAAAACAAAATGTCAACACACAAGGGCGAGTCCTCTCAAATGTCCATGTACCCAATACCACACTCCCTGACATTGTAAACCCCAGTACAGTTATAAAAAGTAAAACATTATTTTTTTTTTCTAATTCCCAATATAGCTGCCCGTATTTGCGCGTGTGTGCGCGGGTGTGCCCATTGCTTAGCTGCAGTTAGCAATCTTGACATGGAAGAGCATAATAAGGAATGTTTATGCAAATTGCACCAAATAGTAATAGCATAATGGTAGAGCGTTCGCACAAAGAGGAGGCATTCATGGTTCGAGTCCCACCACTCTCCTTCCTATTTTGTGTTCCAAATTAGTATATCAAATAATTCCTGACCTATATGATGAAACTTTTACTAAAAAGCATTCAAATGGCTTATGTATCAGTGAACAAAATGTATATTTATAAAGGAACCTGACATATAATTGGCCGCAGTTAAGCAATGCTTAACCCAGTACAATATAGTTGCCCATAGCTAACTCGCACTTTACCCAGCACAATGTAGTTGCCCATAGCTAAATCGTGCTTTACCCAGTGCAAAATAGTTGCCCATAGCTAAATAGCACTTTACCCAGCGTAAATGGTTTGCGTAGACGTGCACGCTGCGCCAACCAGCACACCATTGGGCAACGTGGAGCAACGTAGAGCAAAGTTGCTTAAACACAGCTACGCCTCCTAACCTGTCTGGACAGTAGTAAAATAAAAAGCAATGATAAGGTTTGAACCCAGGATACTGTGCACCATAATCAACGTACTGAACCACTAAGCCATGACAGCTTAGGGTAAGCATCCACTGTTAACATATATATAGTAATAAATGTTTGATTAACCATTGCTAAGCAGGTCTGCAGTCAGCCGAGAATATTCAAAAATTGCCAATCACAGAAAAGTGCGGCAAATGCGGCATATTTAAGCCGCATAGGCAGGAATACTCACCATAACTGATTGTAGCTCCCATCTTAAGTTAGAATGTCTGGTGCTGGGGAGGGTACATGCTTTTGAGCGCAATGCTGGGGCTTTGAGGAGTCAAGATATATGGTTTGGCTCCTAGTCCATCGGCATGAGACTCGACCCTGCAGTGCCAGGTCCAAGGAATGGAGTATAAGGTGGAGGCTTGGAACCGGTTGGCTCATGAACTCACCAGTGCCACAGGCATCCCTCGGACTGGTGAGCAGGTCCGTCACCACCATGCAGACCTGAAGAGGTGGAAGCAGGACCTTCTGAACCAGTGGATCCAAGAGGCCTGTCAAATGCGTGATGCCCTACCACTAAGTAGTTAGCCGTGGAATGCAGTATGTAAGACACGCTAATATAGTCTAAATAATGGATAGGTATGTCTCAATATCCCTTTACTTACTCCACAGCTGCAGGTGCTCGTGCTATGAATCAGCAAGTCTATGCAGATAGTCTGCTAAGGCTGCACCACCAGGCAGGTTAGTAAATATTCTGCATGTATTGTTACATGATATATGTGAGTGAGCATGACAAAAGTGTTTCAGCCCAATAATACAGCAATAAAAAAACCTCAAAAAACTACAACTTTACTCCATCGCATATCGCCTACTCAGAGGCGATCTCTGCCTAACATACAAAGCTATGTCAAACACAGAGCTGTTGAACATGCTCAACTTAAAGAAATCCCAATCCCTCCGAGCTACACGCTCTAGGGACCTTAACCTTGTCACCGCAATAAACAGAATATGCTGGAGGGATAGATTTCTGTCCCATAGACTTCCCACACTCTGGGACAAGCTACCTATCTATATCAAACAGAGCTCCTCATTATCACTCTTCAAGAAAAATCTTGATGATTGGATGGGAAATGAGAAATTCACCCCAGGGATCACTTCTGTGGCTCTGCTCGACAGGGGCATAGGAAAATAATTTTCTTGGCTGGCGAAAGCCAGGGTACATTTTTTGGCTAGGCTTGTATGGGCCCTAGGGCCGATAGCCTAGTACCTACCTATGAACCTATGAACCAATAAAAAGTCCTGATTAAATCCTCTGCATGTACTGTTATATAACAAATGTCAGTGAGCCAGAAATAGAGTGTACTAACCCACCAATCAAGGTAAAATAATTCTGGAATACTATCCCTGCATGTACTGTCATAACATATAAGTGAGCAGGCCTGAAAAAGAGTGTTGTAACTTATCAAGAAAGGTATAATATGTCCTGAATATGTCTTCCGTATGCACTGTAATAACAAGTAAAGGAGCGAGCCTGTAGAAAAGAGTGTTCAATGTAATTAATAAAGGTATAACACTTGGAGTGTGTCTGTGTCACTAACTTTGAAATGTTGTTGTACCCTTGCAATAAAAAATAGTACTGTTGTATTAGGTGCTGTCAACCCACAGTTGTGCAGTCCTATAGGAAGTGGATGAAGGAAGTGGCAGTAGCTGTGAAGCATATTAATTCCCTGAATAAATCCTCTGCATGTACTGTTACATACCATAAGTCAGATAGCCAGGAATAGAGTGTAGTAACCCATGAATAAAGCAAAAACATGTCTGGAATACTATCTCTGCATGCACTGTCATAGATAAAAAGTGAGTGAGCCTGAAAAACAGTCTTGTAACCTATCAATAAAGGTATAACATGTCCTGAATAGATCTACTGTATTCAGTGTAATGTCAAATGAAGGAGAGAGCCTGTAGAAAAGAGTTTTAATGTAAATAAGAAAGGTATAATACTTGCAGTGTGTATGTGGCAGTTACTCAAAAATGTTGTTGTACCCTTGCAGTGAAGAAATGTTACTGTTGTATTAAGTGCTGACAACCCCCAGTACTGCAGTCCCATATAAAGTGGATGAAGGAAGTGCCAGTAGCTGTGAAGTATGTAACAGTCCTCAACAGTTGTGAAATGGCTGACATGCATAGGTAAATCTGGCACACGAGTAGCCTGTCAAGGTGTTCCCCAGAAATGTTAGTGTGCTACCTGAAAAGTAGGATTGTGTAGAAAACAAGTGAAAAAGTCATGTGAACACATCCAGATGTGCAGATTCATAAACAAGTCAATTTAATACAAGTATGTAGCAGTAACATCTGCATCCTGGACAGTTGCTATGTCAGATATAGGTCAGGTATATAATGAACCCATAACGCAATCAAAAGCATGTTACCTAGTGTAAGAATACATGTAGGGGATATACACCTGCAATCAATAGGAATGTAGTGTACAGTTAAAGTACTAATAAGATGTTAATGGTGGTTTCTTTTTACACCCTACTCCATGTGCATAAACAATGTAATTCCACACCTCAATGGGTATGTCTAATCTCATAACATTTGTTGGGACATATGTCCTAATGTTATATAAAATCTGCACTTACTTTGATGCATGTCCCCTGTTAAAACACCACAATCTTGGTGGCCTGTTGTCACCAATCATCCCTGCATGCTGTTGTAATGTCCACTGTCGTTCAATACATGCATGTGTTATGCTTGCTGCTCAACTGTTGTAACCCTGGTGTGTTGGGTTAATGGGAATATTACTGCATGCTGTTACAACTAACTTGGAATGCTGTTGTCTATGTTGTAATTAAACACACCTAATCACAGAACGTATGGGAAGGCCGGTCCCAGCTGACCCACCTGTCCCTCCTCAGCTGGCAGTTGCACCTGGCACCAGCAGGTCTGGTGCCCAGCCCAGGCTACCCTCTTCCATAGGTCCTGTGCCACATTCGGGTGGAAGTGCTGCAGGGGATGGGCCTTGCCCCCCCTGCAAGCGTGGGCGGAGAAGGGCCTCCTGTCACCCTCCGAAGGGTCCGGGTTGTGGTGCGTAGGGAGATCCAGCGTTTAGTCGCTGATCCCCTACGCCAGCTCGAGGCGAGAGTGGCGCAACTCACAGCTGAGCCTGCACCTCCTACACAGCCCCCAGCACAGTGACCCTTGGATTTGTGAAGGTCCAGTAGTGACTGCCCATGGGTGGGGATCTCAGTCCCACTGTTATCATCTATGGGCTCATGGGCTTGCGATTTCCAAAAATCCGTCCCTGTCAATTGTGTTCACCCACCCCATGTGTCATACTCCACCCCTGTATGCGTCTTGTTTGTCTTGTCTGTTTACCTACCCAACCTACCTCCCCAAATATACCTACTTCCTCTACCTCACTTTCCACTCTCCCCTGAAAAAAAAAAAAGGGGCAATCTGTACCCGAAAAAAAAATTATGCCCCATACATAGCTGCCCATTTCGCACACATGTCCGTTGGACATGTACACTGATAATTCTAATTGGCAGTACAACAAATTATGTTGTCCTCACCCCTCTCTCAGGGGTGGAAGGTTTCAAATTTCACTCCAAATTTGCAACATATGTACAGCTGTTGCTGGTAAAGAAATGGGCAGCTATGGACCTTCCCTACACCCATCCTGCACATCCCAAGCTTGTTTTCCTACTGTCTTTCCCTCTTTGTGCTCCCTTTTTCACCACTTTCCTATCTCCCCATTTTATTTTCTTTCAAAGAAATTAGCACTGGGGTTAGCGAGAGTAAGCACTTTTAAGCAGTAGTAAGCAGGTTTAAGTGAGTGTGTGCATGTATGCGCTTAGCTAAGCATCACTAAGCGTCACGCAAACCTGGGCAAACCCGCTTACAACTGCTTAAAAGTGCCTTAGTCACTCTAGGTCAGGGCCCTTGTTCTGCTCAGCAGCAAAATTAAAATACCTTTCTTAGTCTCGAACCCCAGACCTTGGACACTTAAGACTGCATGAAGTACCACTAAGCCACAACCAATAACTTTGTGCTGCAAAAAATATATAATTTATTACAATGAGTGAATGTAAAGGAAATATAAGAAGGCCATAACACAAAGCCTGTTCTGTGGATCTTTTCTAGCAATTGTTGTGGGATTGCATTACATGAGTGTGATGTGAGAAGCAGCCAATCAAGCAGAAAATAATGTTGCAGAGGCACTTTAAAACCCCCACACAGTATCATAGCAGCACAAACACTGGCATATCTGAGTAGGGCAGAGGCCATACCTCCTAAATCAGTCAACTTTTCAGGGATGTCCCTGATTGTGAAACATATTTTAGCTGTGTCCCTCAGAATCCCACAGAAAAGTACTGACGTCAGTCAAAATGGTGGAGTATTACACAATGAATACTGACAATAATTACAGTAGACACTGCTTGTATGTCATGAAAGGAGTACTAATCCATATGCACTGCTTCACTGAAGTATACACCTACTGTTCCTATTATGTGTATGGTGTACCTCACATTCAACTACATATCCATGACACCATGCAAAGATGTATGTGTCTGTTCCATAGGCCCAGCAGAGGGCCAAACACACAGGCATATAGGCTATACTGCTGTTACACACTCTGCAAATAGATTTCTTAGGCCCTCCCCAAGCATACCCTTATGTAGGAGTATAACACAGAAATACCAATGGATGTAGCCATGTACTGGTAGCAACTGACTATAACAATGCCATTGTAACAGTGCTGAAAACACCTCTGAGTTGCACAGACAAAGAATGGCAGTGTAACCTCTGGCTACCAACTGGGTAAGTTCACAGGTGGGAACCATGCAGACAGACAACCTGCCCTGATAAACACACAGGTACACACCAATCCTACAAGTCCAGTAAGATAATATTCACACATTAATGCATAATGCTCTCAGTATGTAAGCCTCCCCTCCAATTAAAAGATACTTGTGCGTTTAGGGTCTACCAAGTGTGTAGGTAGGCATACTCAGTACAGGAATTGTCCAGTTGTCCTGCGAATCCTGTGGTAATGTCAACAGTAAAAAACATAACCCTGCAGAAGTCAATACATTAATATTCCCAGTATAGTCACATAAAAGTTGTGTAAGCATTTGTAGTGGTGAGTAAAACTCTACACTAATAGCTTAGTGTTGGAAGTGGCCACAGTCAGGTCTGAGTACAACATGTACATCACTGTCTACACCTCTAGCTTCATTTATAAGACATATACCAACCGTTTGACTTACACAACAGTCTTCACAGCAAACAAGCATGGGCCCCACTCTGGATATCTGAAAGGGCTACGCCTACATACCTTAGCAATTTATAGCATTGTGTTGCTATGACAGTGAGTACTGCAATTACCACTCAGCAGGCTGTATGCATTTACCAAATGCTGGCCAACAATTGGTGCAGAGGGAATCACATGCACATGTGCAGATACCTATAAAAGCAGATAGAACTTGCTATACCCACACGCAATCATTACATTGCAAGTTGAACATAGCAAACAACGCCAAGCAGGAAAAAAAAAAACAGTACGTTTCAGTACCCAAAAAAAATAAATAAATAACATACACAGACGGACCCGGAAGGGACATACAGGTATGTAACAGTTTGTAGTTACCAGCAGCAGCAGATAGTAGATGGTTATGGGTAGTACTCTTGATCCTCTGATATATGCATATGTGGTAGCAGTAGGTATGTATGCACTGATGCCATGCATAAGTATTGCCATGGAGAAATTGTTCTGTAGCTGTGTGCAGTGGGACATAAGTGTGACAATTGTAGGTCAGCAGTACATGTCAAACATCTGAACATATTATCTATGGTCTGTACAGTACTACGTTTAATGGCAGTTTTGGGGAGTAGTGCAAACACCTAGATAAACTTGGATGTCAAAGAGTAAGACATGCATGATAGTCACATAATGTGTAGCTTAGCATTGGCAACTGCTGTAGCAGGCTTGCATAGTGATGTATCATTTGCAGCTATGTATACCCTTGTACTATAACTGTATGCACACATGTGACAACTGTCCTACCCGTAGCAAGGCCCAACAGGTCATCTGTGAGGTGTATGGACTTACAACAGTGTGGACCTTGTGTCTGTATGGCACACAAATATGTTGAGATACATGTGTGTCTGATTTCTGAGCATCTGAACATGTGCATAGAGCAAGGGACATACTGCAACTGTTTGTGAAAGGTGGACATTTATATGTTGGTGCAGGTTATGTGCATATATCTATGTAGGTTGTAGTGTGTGTCAAACAAGACAGCATACAGTGCTGGCATATGACATGTGCTGTTCAAATGCCATGGGTATGCTTTGTTAGGTATATAGTCTCCCAGATATGGGGTCCTGCTAAACATATATGGGCTGAGAACACCTTCCATGCATTCTGCACAAGACTGTGCAATATCATTACATAACTGTATCCCCCTCAACATTAGTATTATTGATATTCCCACCACGAAAGGTGGACTATATATGTGCTGATATGCATATCAATGTGTACATGAGTGGATGTTGAAATGTACGCCCCAGCTGAATGTTGTACATGTATTGCCATCCCTGTTGTTAAAAGCCCTGTACCCATGAACTAACACACAGGTGGTAGTGTACTCAACACCGAAGGTGTGATAAGAGACTACGGGACACAGTTGGACAGTAGTGTCCCTAATGATGATCACTGTGCCACACTAGTCATGTAAACCTAGTACAGTCCATATGTCATCAGTAAATGTGTGCCATCCATGGAAACAGAGGTCAGGGTTCCACTCCACTCATCAGTCATAACACCCATCATAGAGTACAATGTCCCTGTTGGTATGCACCTCCGAACACATACACAGCAACAGTAGATGCCAGCAGTGGTGGCTGGTGACTTCAAATCACAGGGGGGCTGCAGGAGACAGCTGAATGGGTGGGGTCAAGGGGAGGGGGTGTGGTCAACCAGAAAGGGGAGGGGCTATGCACACAACCACAACAAACTAACTTTAATTAAATACGCTACCCTGGGTGGCAAACCATCATTGTGAAAGTCCAATCAAGACAAAAATAAGTGTAGAAGAATAAAAATATTTCAATGCATTGGCTGCATGACAGCTTACTTAATATCTAGATGGAAACAAAAGGTTGTGAGGCATGAAAAAATAAATTACTTTTTAAATACATTACTGGAATGCCAGTCAAAATCAAGTATAAGAAAAACCAGAAGCACTCAACTCAAACCACTTCTCCTTGCACTGCAGTCCTAATTATAATATATTCAGCTTTATTAAAGTACCAAGTAACATGCTGAAAGTAGAAATCTATGTGATGCCCCCACTTGTAAAAATGTTTCTTATCCAAAAAAGACCTGCTGCCTGACAACTTGTTTCATGGGGAAAACATGATAAAAGTAAAAAATGAAAAGCAAACAAGAAACAAGCTCAAGATACATTGCTTAAAGGATTACTGTACAGGTTATGGACCACACATGATTGGCATTCTGTTTAGTTTACGGGTAAAGTCTGTAGAGATGATTGGAAGTCTCCAACAAGTGTAATGGGCTTTTTAAAATAATGGAATCCTGTCCTTTAATACCCAAGGCTTATACATTACCCAGTCAAGTATTCTCTGCATGGCAACAACAGAAAGGCTTTCAGTGTTGGCAATTCTTTAACAGTATGCTTATTAAAGCTTACTTGCATCTTACGATCTCAGACAAGCTTACCTTATGGTCATTAAAGCATTGCTTCTTAAAAACACAGAGCAACAGGCACTTTGAGTAATAAGCATAAATCTGAGTAATAAGCATAAATCAACAGTACAAAAATATGACAGAAACCAGACCATTCTGCAAAATCAAGGACAGATGAAAAGCCACTGTAGTACTTATGCAGTGTGTCCTCCCCATCCAAGGTAGATACAACTACTCCTTGCCTTGCTTGGACACATCCAGAGTCACTACATGGGGGAGTGGGGTGCAACAAGCATGTCACAATTTGAAATCTCTCTGGCTGACTGTGATGGCCCTGACACATTTCTCATACCTCTCAACCTCAAGAGCAAGAAATCTGGACAAAGCCATACACAGAAGTGGGACAAAGGCCCAACAATAAGGACAATTTTTAAATATTGCTCTAATAAACTTAGAAAGATAATAGAATAGGTCTTGCATTAGTATGAATTTTCTGAAGGGTATAAAATCTGAAACTCAAATGTCTGTCATTTTCTAACTTCAGTCTTTAGTGATTTGTCAGTAATTTGCCAAAAAACACAATTTTATGAAAAATGGACCAAAAATGTGATGCAAAAATACAAAATAGACACACAATACAGCTGCTACCTGTCAAAGAAGGGACACTTTAATAGTAGTACTGCTACCTTGAGCAGCTGACAAAATATAAAAGAATCTACATGCATTTCAAGTAATCTATAACTTTGATTATTACAGTTATTTCTTAATTGTAAACCCTCCATGTTTTCTTCCAAAATTGCTATTTTGCGGAGGGATTATAAGGAGGAAGAGCAACATTTTGAGCCAAAAATTGGGGACAGTTGAGAGGTTGGCTATGCCTAATTCTACAAAGCAATTTATTTGCATGTACCTCTCAACCTGTTAATGCAGTAAATCTGAACAAGGCCAAATATATTGGGGGCACATATAAACACTACTAAAAATTGCTCTTGTATAAATTGAGACAGTTGATAGAACAGCTCTTACTTTAACATGCATTTTTCTGAAGGTTATGAAGTCTGAAACTTATTATTGAGTGACTTCTGGCAAATCATTTAGTTAAAACTACAAATTTTATGAACAACAAACCAAAAATAAGAAGCAAAAATCTATTCATTCTTTGAAAATCTGGACAGTTGGGAGGTATAGTTCAGCTGGGCCTGTCTGAGTTTGCTGCCCTTCCCCCCTGACAAAATAATGGTTGAATGGAGCCTCTGCAGCCATTCCAATGAACCATTATACTTGGCTATTCACTCCATTTACCATAAACACTAATGTGCATACTGTTTTACTTCTATGATGAGTTGGACTTCATTTGAAAGTTTTATTTTGTATTTTACAGCACAAACACTAAGTCATCTGTTAAACAAAGCAATGCAGTCTCACAATGAAAACTTAGCATTAAAACTTCTCTGCCCTTGAAACTCACATTCATTGAAACAGCATTGAAACCCACATTCAAAGAAAATACATTTTGCCAGTGGCAGATAAAGATTAATTTTGGGCTGTTTTCGAATCATAGGCTCCTTGCATATGAAACATACATGTGCTCTTTGATACACCTTCCTCATTGTACTAAAATTATATTCCTTGTACAATACAGTACACTTGTTAGAGGGTGTTTTAAATTTGTTTTGAACATTTTTCCAGTAAGCAATGAAACAAACCATATGCACCCATAATGGCAAAACTGCCCAGTTGAGAACATTTATCATAAAAAAGTCTACTCAGACTTCCACAGTCCACCATTATTAGTAAATATACACAATTCTACAGTCCACCATTATTAGTAAATATGCACAATTCCACAGTCCACCATTATTAGTAAATATGCACAATTCTATAGTCCACCATTATCAGTAAATATGCACAATTCTACAGTCCACCTTTATCAGTAAATATGCACAATTTTACAGTCCATTATCAGTAAATATGCGCAATCTCTGAAGTCAGTCATCAAAATAATTCCACATTAAAGAAATCTGTAACTAATGAAGCGGTTGCTGCTAGCAATCACCTTTATATTTCATGGTTTCATCGAAAAATAAAGTGTCTGTTGCCCCTCAGGAATAAATTGCCTATATTACATTAAAAAAATGATAAGCTAGTAATAATATTGCAAGAGGAAATGGATGGCAAACTGATAACGAACTCATAGTTAGTATCTTCACCAAGGAGAACATTCTCAGTACGGCAGCATCCACCCCTTGTGGGAGTAGAACCCACAGCCTTCTGCATCAAAAGCAAATACACAACCTGTTGTGCTATAGTATTAACTAGGCAAAGCACTAAACTTCTATTCCCCTGCAGCTCTCAGCTCCTTGTAAAATCTACTCAATACTCAACTGCATCTCAACTTGCAGCTCAAGAAAACTGGAAAAAGCCAAAATGTATTGGGGGTCAAAAGCCCAAAAACAGGGACACATTAAACATTGCTTGTATAATCTTGGAAAGTTGCTAGAATAAAATGTTGTGTTGCCACCATATATTTTACTGCCAAGGTCCCTGAGCAAAAAAACAGTCAGAGTAACATATCACTCGCCACATCAGCTGCTTTGTAAAAGAGAGGAAGACTGAAACTTAAATGGCTATCATTTAGTGAATTCAGTTCTCACCATAGCTGTCAACCTCTTAGTACAAAACACCTGGACAAACCCAGTAATGAGGGAATACAGCCCTCAAACATATTCAGTGAATTCAGTTCTTGCCATAGCTGTCAACCTTAGCACAAAACCTGGGCAAGCCAATAATGGGGGAATACAGTCCCAAAAATAGGGACAAATTTAAAATATTCATCTTATAAACTTAGAAAATTGCTAAAAAAAATGTATTGCTACTATGTATTCTGAAGAACATGAAGTTTGAAATTCAAATGCCGGTCAGTTTTACTGCGGACAGAACAAAAACAATTTTCAGCAGAGACGCAGGGATTAATACTGCAGACACGTCTTTGTAAAATGGCAGGGCACCAGAACAAATCCACACAAATACAGGGAGGATATGCAGACAGAAGCCACCCCAACCAAGAATCAAACCAGAAAACCTATAGCTGTGAAGCAACAATACTACCATTGCACCATCAATTATGCAAGGAATTAAACATTCAGAAACCTGAAGTCTGAAATTCAAATGCCTGTCAATTTTACTGCGGACAGAACAAAAACAATTTTCAGCAGAGGCCTTGGGATTAAAACTGCAGACACATCTTTGTAAAATGGCAGGGCACCAGAGCAAATCCACACAAACACATGGAGGAGATGCAGACTCCACAAAGAAGCCACCCCAACCAAGAATCAAACCAGAAAACCTATAGCTGTGAGGCAACAATACTACCACTGCACCATCAAATATGCAAGGAATTAAACATTCAGAAACCCTTAAGTCTGAAATTCAAATGCCTGTCAATTTTATTTAACATTTTTATCAGGACAGTCTGACTTGGAACAAATAAACAATTTTCAGCAGAGGCCCAGGAAGAAATAATGCAGACATGTCTTTGTAACATGGGAGGACACAAAAGCAAACCCACACAAACACAGGGAGAAGATACAGACCCCACAAAGAAGGAACCCCAGCCAAGAATCAAACCCGAGAACCTGCAGCTGTGAGGCAACAATGCTACTACTACACCATCAAATATCAAGCATTGCAACATTTACAAACCACAGATATTATGAGGAACAGATCAGATCGAATATGAGGCAAAAATCTGCAATTTTTTTACAAATGGTGGTGGGTAGGGAACTCAAGTCTTTAACACCTGCATACAGGGTACAGGGTTCAAGCCTGAGGTATTCCCTACCACACCACCATGAGCACCTGGGGCATTTACACACATGCACACACACACACACACACACTCTCCAGTAAAGCATAAGCACCATATACACACACTCAATCCAGTAAAGCATAAGCACCATACACACACACAATCCAGTATAAACATTGTAAAATAAAGGTAAAAAGCACCATACACTTACCTGAATATATCCAGCTAATGTACATCCTTCCCACGCAATACTCCAAAGACCTGCGAGATCCCAAGCAAAGCCAGACGAGATCCCAAAGCTCCTTCCCAACGACGAGACTGTCCTGACTGCTGCTCTTGCAGTCCGGACGTGACCCATAATCCTAGCGAGTCTGTGCACTTTAAAAGTGCACAGGCGTCTCCTTGTGTCCCCCTATGGGGACTGCCTTGAGCATGTGCATAGACCGACAGTTGTCGGGACTACTGCGCATGCGCGAAATTTCAAAGAATAATTTTTTTCCTATTTTTTATTTTGAGGGGGCTGCAGTCCGGCAGCCCGATGCCACGAGCCACCCCTGGATGCCAGACACATACCTCACAAAGAGTGTTACCGGATTCCAACAGATGCCCTATGCTGACTGTCTTACCAAACCAATTGTACACTGTGTCGCATACCGCCTACCCAGAGGCTACCCCTGCCCAACATACAAAGCTTTGGCAAACCCACAGATGTTGGACGTGCTCCATGTAAACAGATGGAACACCAGATAAGATACACACTCTACTGCCCAACACCTTGTAATGTAAAAAGCAGAACATGCTTGACTGGCACATCATCATCACAGACACATACCATACTGTGTAACCAACCACCTATCAACAGCATATGAAGGTCCTCATTAGCAGTTGCCATCAATAACCATGATGATTGCATGTGATATAGGAAACACAACCTGGTAATCACCCCTGTGGCTCTGCATGATAGGGGCACAGGAACCTACATTACATGTGTGTCGTAGTGCAGGGTACCATATGTCTATACTTCCATAGGCCCTATGGATAACAGCCTATCAGATATCTAGGACATGATACACACACGCATGTACCTGTTGCAATACATGCTATGTGAGGCTGACTGTGTGTGATGGAGAATGTGTATGTGAATGTGTCAATGATGTGTATATGTGTGATAGCCTACTGGGAGTCTGTGTATACCATGGTATGTAGTGTTGTAACTCTAATCCCATCCAAAGGTCCGTATGCTATTGCTGAAAATCACTATGGCATATGTTGTGATGTAGTCCCATGTTGCCGAATGGAGTGTGCCTTTGTAGGCTAAAGCAGTACATGTATGCTTATTGATTGTTAACACTAGTGAATACAAGTCACGTATGGACTGTAGTACTACCTGAAGCTGTATGCCTCAACTGCACAGTGTGGTTTATATCCACATGGCTTGGTAACACACTTTTGTTTGTTACCTGTAGTCCACACATATCACATACCTCAGGCATGAGGTTATGTATGTGCTGACACACAGTAATGTATGGTACACAGGTAACTGTAATCTGGGTTGCCATACCCTTGTGTCTTGTAGATATGTCTGATGTATGTGTGGGTATGCCTGCAACATGTCCTCAGTGTGTCACAGGATATAGGTGCGTATCTAGCAACATGTATAGTGTAGTACGGCAGTATGCCACCTATAGTGGTGAATGTGCACATATGTTACTGAGGGGTTTGCTCTCAACAAGTAGTGTGGTGTACTGCTAGTACCGTAACCGTACTGCACATAGATTTAAATGGATGACAAATGTCTGTATGCATTAGCTTCATATACACCTCCTGTGGCTAGGTGTTGCATTGTGTCACATACATCATGCCATGTACTGTTGTATTGTCCTACATACTGGTTTCACTTTGTGGCTGTGCAGAACATGGTTTTGTATTTAGCATGTGCCAGGCACAGTCAGGCAGTTGTGGTCTTAGCAGTCATATGTGTTATTAAAAGTGTGTCTCTGCTGACAGCCAATAGGTTGCTATAAATGGCATTTCAATGATGTCTGTACATTAGAATGTTGAGTGTGCAACATGTCTTTTTCACAATTACTGTTTAATTGTCTTCCAGTGTTATGGCACATAACCGAAAGCCATCCTACACCCCTGAGGAGGAGGATGTTATCAGAGATGCACTCATCCAACATTATAATCTACTGTTTTCAAGATCCTGCCAGGACCAGCATGGTCGCACTGCACTGTGGCAGGATGTTGTCCATCGGGTGAATGATGTAGGCATGCATAACCGGACTTATGAGCAGGTACGCCATCACTGAAGTGATTTAATCAGACATGTCCGGCAGCATGCCTCCGATGTCCAAAAACAACAGCTTGCCACAGGTGGTGGTGCTGCCACACATCCCCTCCTCACCAGAGTGGAAGAGCTGCTCCTAAGTGTGGTGGCTCCTGGCCAACCGTTACAACAAACCTGTGTCATCATGGAGGCCAGCACAGTGACAACAAGCATGCAGGTAACATGGCATATCCGTAGACCACTGTTATCCAAAGTGTTATAATATGCATTAATCAGATGTGTACTGTGTATGCAAAATATGTGGTGCCTGGTGTCATGCAATACTGATAATTCGGGACATTATCTGTATGCCTGTGACTGTCACCCCATGTACTACTGTATAATTGCAGACTGACAGCAGCAATGCCATAGTTGTTGACACTGACATACTGTCTCATATCCTTGCAGGTCCCTCTGGTGTGATAGCAAGACAGGAGACCCATGCTGGTGAGTGGGCTACAGTCAATTTAGCATATAACATCTGCATGTCATAGGAGAGTTGTAGGCCATATATACATGTTAAACACCTACACATAGTGCATGCTCTGCATGTTCTCTGTGTGACCTTGCACTTAACAATGACATGAGTAGGTGACTCATACACATGCAACACACAGAGCATCACAAACAAGTGGGGTACACTGTAGTGGACATTGTATAAGCATTGTCAATACACATGCACACAACATACACCACTTTGTCATATGTAGTATGTGTTAATATGATACGCATGGTGTATGTAGACACCTGCTGTAAGGTCGTACTCCAGTATCCCATATGAAATCAACACAGCACACATACTATACCTGGGGGTAGAGCCCTATCATGGGGCAGTGTGACATGTGTCAACATACAACATAGTCATGTTAGGCAATGTTCCCTATTAAACACCTGACATGCCCATGCAATGACTGTCTGTGAACTCTTTAATGTAGTCTAAGTGGTGCAGGTCAGGTACAGCAAGATAGTTGCCAGTGTGACATGCATCAGTGTCCTTGAGTGACCACGTGATGCTGCCTGATGATGACTCATGGTACTACACCACATCCAGTTACAGTACCTGCAGTACTACACATAGCATTCATTGTTAGACACCTGACAGTTGTATGCATCCAGACATGGTTTGTATACCTATGAGTGATGGTGCACATGACATTGGAAAGTGTTTCTGACTTGCAGTGCAATGTTGTGTCCATGTACACATTGTCTACCAGGGCGAGGGCAATCAGTGAACAACACACATGCATTAATGACATGTATACTGTTAACTACAAGGACTCTCTACACTCGCACTGCATGCTGTTGAGCAACACACATCCTGCATACTGACGTGTGAGAGGACTCTTTGTATTGTGATACTGTACTCCACCATCAACCACTAACGACTATGTTCCATATTGCTGTTGGTGTGTGTGTGTGTCAACTTGAATGTGTAGTGTATTAGTGTGCATGTGTTTATGTGTGCATGTGTGCATGTGTTCATGTGTTCATGTGTGCATGTGTTCATGTATTAATGTGTTCATGTGTGCATGTGTGCATGTGTTCATGTGTGCATGTGTTCATGTGTGCATGTGTTCATGTGTTCATGTGTGCATGTGTGCATGTGTTCATGTGTGCATGTGTGCATGTGTGCGAACATCCTGTACAGATGGTAAAGTGTGCTTCCTGTCTCCCTCTCACAGGTGCTGAGGTAATGTTGGATGGGTGCAGCGGGGAACCTGAGGTCACTGCCACTTATAGTGACCATGATGATACATGTGTAGTGGCACAGGCATGTTTGACAGCGTCTTTCGGTGGTCCACCTATCGACAGTACACAGCTTTCCACCCCATCTATGCGCACATACATACTGCCATTACATCCCTCAACACCAATGGCCTTAGGTGAGGAACAGCATATGGTAGGCATTGACCAGGAAAGTGTGGTATCCATGGCACATGCAACCTCACACAGCAGCCATGCCCAGACACATGGAATGGTACCACATAGGCATATGTCCAGGGGTTCTCATGGGAGCATCGCTGGGTGTAATGCCCCTGGCAGGCGTGCCCGCACAGGTCTCACAACCTTGAGTATATTCCGGGCTGTGATGCAAGCACAGGCACGTATGGAATGATACTCTAGGCAGTGACTAAGGGTGCAGAGGGCTCATAACACTGCGATCAATGACAGTATCCATGACCTTGCCTGTGCCATCCACAATTACACCGATGTCATTGATAGACGTTGGGGGGAGACACTAGATGTCCTCCACAATGTTATGTCCATGTGCCAGGACAGTGCAGGATGGCTGGTACATCGACGTGGACATATGCTAGCAACATCCTCAGCTGGCAGCCGACATGGACGACAACCAAGTGCCAGCCACTCCCGTAGTGCCAGTACCAGCCCCAGCAATGTTGTGGCTGGGCTGTCAGTAGACTGTCCGAGACGACTATGTGCATGTGACTCTGGCCAGTCCCAGCAGGGACATGGGTCCAGTCAACATCCCTCTGCCCCTGACGATAGTACTCAGTCTGGCTTAGTACCCGATACAGTCCGTGTCACCCCTGGTAGGCAGAGGTACTGTGTCCATGGCCGGAGACAGTGATATGTAAAGCCTGGCAGGTACATTCTGTGGCTGTTCCACAAACTCCCATAATTGGCAGCCACAAGGGGGTACTGTGTGCATGCAGACACACACACATACTACCAACACGTAGGGCTAATACATACACACACACATCACATCAACACTGACCCATACTCTACTGTTGTCCCTCATACACACACACACACACACACACACACACACACACACACACACACACACACACACACACACACACACACGTGTTGATTGGCTGGGTCATTGTCAGGCTCTGGAAAACAACGACACACCCTGTGCATATGATGAAACTGTGCCACCTCCTGTCATCTGTGACATTGATGCAGGAACAGGATAACATGGTGCTGATGCACAGGGTGACCTACTAGCAGTGTAGCAATGTTAGCATGTTGTGAACAATAATGGGTAATGATATCCTTGTAGGTGTATCTGAGCAGGCATGATGCATCCCAGCAGTGATTATCAGTTTTGTTTTGTATACACCAGTGTTAATACCAAACATGGATTGTCCACACATGTGACAGTTGGCTGATTTGTGTGGTACTGGCAGCATGTGTTGTTGAGTGGATGTAACATCTAAGATGTGTGCTGTGCAGATTCCAAGGTGTACATTTGTGAACATGGTGGAGGAGCACTGTTTGCATGTATGTGCATGGTGGGCACATGTAAAGGGTGACATCCCTGTATTACACAGTGTTAATACTTCATATTTCCTATTGGTGTCCAATATGCATGTCACTACACATATGTCACAACTTGGGTACACATGTGTGTATGACATGGTATGACACTATGCTGTGGGTGATACTGTTGATATCGGTCATTGGTTACCATTCTGGTAGTGTACATAACCTCCACAGCCTGATTTTAACAAATCATTACATGATGTCTTGACAACTGACACACAGCTGTAGGTTACGCAGTAGCATTAGAATCTTTCTGGTTTTGTTCTATACCAGATACCAGTGGTAATGACCACCACACATTCCCATGACCACTGCTGTTTGGCATGTTTCTGTCCTAGGTACACACAGACACACTAGGGATATGTACATCCACATCTCGTGACGCACACAGTGGCCTACAAAGCATTCCCCGGATTAGACACCTATCTTCCATGAAGGTATCATACAGACACATACCTGTTGACAAACACATGTTGTGAAGCTATGATCCAACAACAGCATAGTCATCCACATTTGCTACACATAGTATCCTGATTGCACCACATTGGTAGTAGCTCACAACGTGTAGCAGGGGTGCCGATGTGTACAGACAGCCACATGTGATTTCATCTGTCCTTTGATATCCACATCCCCAAAGCTATGCTGATGTCCCTCAGTGTATCACATAAGTAATAAGGTGGCTGTATGCATATACACGAGGTTGTTGTATACATACCATGAATGGCCATTATTGACAGACTGTGTTGTGTTTGGGCATGTCTGCCATATACCATAGGCATACACCCACACTCACACTATTGTATAACAACTGTCATGTGTGTGTGTGAGACACAGATGACCTAGGGCACAGCTATCTAGAGTGGCTGGACCTGTCACATACATACATACATATGTGAGCTACAGTCCAAGAAGCAGCAGCAAAAACTGTCAATGGTGACAGATGTAGTTGTGTTGACAGCAGGCTTCACATCTATGACGTGAATGAGGTCACATGTACATATATGTCTTGTCCACACAGTTACCAATTTAGGTCACATGTACATATGTGTATTTGCCACACAGATGCCAGCAGTGTGCAATGCACATACTGTTGTTTTACTGATATGTCATACAGTAGTAGTAGCAAAACACACAACACTTTGCTCAACAGTGTCACACACACACACTCAACAATTGCAGGATTCATAACCCTACATACCTATGTCATGGTACTATACACATATGCATTACCACTATGCACCATATGCTTTACTGGGTTCTTTCATTTCCACTGCTGTTTTTGTGGGATACTGGCATCATCAAACCAGCAAAAGGGATATTCATCTCTTTCAATGTGTTTTCATATTCTCAGAAAAGGACACTCCTCTCATAGGATTACACACACACCCCCATTCAGCATTTGTAGAATTCAAGCCCCTACTTAACTATGCCATGATGCTAGTAAGACACGCATTAATATGACGTGCTATATCAAAAGTAAAGCACCAAAACCAGGAACTGTGACACGAACAGTTTAATGCAAGTAACGCTGAAAATTCACAACACGTTTTCGTCTTTGACTTCATCAGATACCAACACTCTTGGTAAACTCACCTTAAATACATTAACTAATTAATGATAGCCAATGACAAACTTGTCAAATCAATTAATTAAAATTAGTTAAAAACACATACACATATATACACAGATTGTACTTCCTAAAACCACCATGAAGATCATACCCTTTAATAAATAACATGTACAAAAGATAAGCTGCATATAAATATAAGTATATATATATATATATAAATAAACCATTACTAAAATCATGACATTTTGTTCTAAAAGTATGTAATATTAATATATATCTGGAATGGTATAAGAATACTATAATTTAGCAGACCTCAGCTTTATAACTGGCTTAAGTGAAATCATGTCATTGAGACCTGGTGTTCTGTTGACTTCTAATACAATTTGCCAAAATAATTCTCTGTATTCCACCAGTGTTTCCCAATTCCTCCCTCTAGGGTCAACTGGCACACTTTCTAACACAAAAAATCTAAATGTAGCTAATTTACATACAATAGTGTGCTTATATAATGCATTGTTTTCTTTTTTAGTCCTAATGTCATATAAGTGTTCGTAGATTCTTTGCTTTAACATTCTTTCACTCTTCCCTATATAAAATGAATCACATTTTATACAGGTAGCTAAATATATTATACCCTTGGTATTACAGTTAACATATGTTCCTAAAGTTAATGTCCTTTGTCTAATAGGTAAATATAGTGTTTGTCCAACATTAAGGTGTTTACAATAACTGCAACTTCCACATTTAAATAAACCTACTTTTATCCTAGTAACTTTCCCAAACAATCTTTCAGTTGTACCTCTCTCCAAAATATTCTTAATATTGGTACCTTTCCTGTAGGTGAATTTTAATTCCTTGTCAAAAATACAATGTAAGTCAGATAGTCTAGCAAAATTGTTCCATTCTCTATTAATAATTCTTTTTACCAATCCTGACTGACCATCATAGGTTGTGGTAATACCAGATTCAAAATCCACCCCACTATTTGCGTTATTAAAATCTTGTCTATCAAATACTCCACTTATACCTAAAATAGGTGCAAACTTGCCTCTTCTTTCACTAGTAACCTCACTACATATTTGGTCAAAAAGTTAGCTCGGGTAACCCCTGTTTGAAAATAACCTTTTCAAAAATCCACATTCATTAAAGTAAGTAGTGTCATCTGAGGTCATTCTGCTAAGACGAACTAATTGACCTTTAACTACACTTCTCTTTTGGTGGGGTGGATGTGAACTGGTGAAATGTAAGTATGAGTTTGAAAAAGTCTCTTTTCTAAAAATCTTTGAACTGAAACCTTCCTTAGTCTTAGTAATATTAACATCCAAATAATTCAACATTTGGGTATCATATTTGTGTGTAAATTAAAAAAAAAACGGTAGTGTTATTTAAGAATTCTAAAAACAAATTAAAATCCTCATTATTACCATTCCATAAAAAACATAAGTCGTCTAAAAACCTACCATAAAATGTCCAAAATCTACTAAAAACCAAAGTTAATACATATGTATTTTCCCAGTATGACATAATAATATTGGCATAAGTAGGAGCACAATGTGCCCCCATAGCAACCCCCTTACATTGTTTGAAGTATTCTCCTTCAAAAAAAAATATAATTATTTTTTAATACCACCTCCACTAATACCAATATTGTTCTGAACTCATTGTGAGTAATTCCTGAAAATCCTACTAGCATTTCTTCGAACCATTCTAGGCCTATATCATGGGGAATACTAGTGAACAAATCAACCACATCCAGAGTAACAAAAGTCAACCCTTCAGAAAATAAAGATTTGTCCAATTTTCTAAGAAGATCCCAGGAATCCTGAAGTATGTGGGTGTTGTTCTTGAGCACTTTCTTTACCTTACAATCTATGTATTTTGCTAGAGGGCTGTGATAGAACCTTCTGCAGAAACTATTGGTCTCCTTCTTTTGTGGTTATTTATGTCGTGCTATATGCTTTACTGGGAGCATTTGTTTACAATGCTGTATTTGTAGGATGCTGACATCATCACACTTGGCAAAAAGTATTCACCACTCCTAATGTGTTTCCACAGTCTCCAAAAAGGCCACTCTTCTCAAAGGCAATCGCATACACACACATTCACAGGATTCAAACCCCTACCTAACTATATTATGACACTAGTGAAATGTGCATTAACATGACATGCTATTTACTTTACTGGGAGCATTTATTTCCAATGCTGTATTTGTAGGATGCTGACATCATCACACTTGGCAAAGAGGTACTCACCACTCCTAATGTGTTTCCACAGTCTCGAAGAAGGCCACTTCCCTCAAAGCCAATCTTACACACACACATACACACACTCAGCAATTGCAGGATTCAAA
Source organism: Protopterus annectens (assembly GCF_019279795.1). NCBI lineage: Eukaryota > Metazoa > Chordata > Ceratodontiformes > Protopteridae > Protopterus > Protopterus annectens. The sequence goes on along the minus strand of NC_056725.1, from coordinate 999,235,815 downwards.
CCCCTACCTAACTATGTTTTGACACTAGTGAGATACGCATTACCATGACATGCTATATGCTTTCCTGTGTGGCTTCTATTCGCATGCTATATTTGTAGGTTACTGACATCATCAGGCTGGACATGGTAATGTGTGTGCACTTAGTGTTATGAAATCCCAGGAATGAACCTTGTGGGTCAGCAGGTGTGAACATCTTGAACAGGAATACACAATCCATAGCTTGTGTGATCTATCTGTGGACAGATTACCATTCCTTCATATGACAATACATATTCATGCACGGATTGTTGGTTTTGTGGATACAACATGTGTCTGTGATGTTGGTAAAGGGCTATTCAAAGTCTATGTGGGACCTGTGTTGCTCCTGTCAGTGATGTATGTCCTGGGTGGCTGCCCTGCAAGATATCTAGCAGGTTTGGGGAACATGATGTGCTCATTAACATACCACAGATTTTTGGGTTGTGTGTTTGTCGATTTACAATAGCTCTGTTCCTGACTGCAATCATGATGGACTCCATGGACTAGCATTTCAGACTTTGTAGGCTTATAGGACTAAGGTTCCCATGATGTGTTGTGCACCAACACCTGTGGGGTGTGCCACATGTTGCTGTAACACATTCAATGGTGTAAGATCCTGTAGAGAGTGTGAGGCTCAACAGACTGTTCAGGTGCAGAGTCTGTTTGTCCTGTTGTTCACTTATGACACATATGGGGAAACAATGTTATCCACGTGATGGGATTCATTTGGCATTGGGAGGACCAGTTTACACATTCTACATGTGATATCTCCTGGTATGATGTTAGGGCCTTTGTCACTGGGAGGTGGGTATGTATGTATGTATGGGCCTATCTGACAGGATGTTGACATTGTCAGTCAGGTACAGTTGACCCTGACTCAGGACATATTTGACTGTACATCGATATTTCTGACATAGCTGAAGGAGGTGTAATGTTTCTGTCTGTACTCCTTTGCAGATTATCTTTCCACAGCAACAACAAACCTGAACACTAAACCCCTATTATACTCTTTTACACACTTCACACACTACTGATCCTTTGTGATCAGTCAACAGTGTATGTCATCATTATATCCTGGCATGTCCAAAGGTCAGTTTTGTGTGTACTCTCCAGTCCAGCTGGTGCATTTTGGAATCTTGACGCATTGTTACAACTGCCTTATGTGCACAGGGAACACTGTCCTCCTACCAACAAACTCAGATATATGTGAGAGGTGCAATGGTATAGACAGACAGGAGGCTGAGCTCTCCCAAGCCATGACTGGCACAATCTATCGGGTGGTGAAAGTAACCACACACACCACAAATACAGTCGCACATGGACCTATGACAACAGCAAACCATATACATTGACACACAGAGATATACTTGGAGCATCTAAATATACTCTGCCTAAGCAGCAGAGACATCCAAAGCAGACACACAAACAACTGCTAACACACAACTAAACACACATATCACATAGTTCACAAAGTAATTGTGCCACACAGTCACTGCCCTTAGGCCTACACAACACACCTCATACACTTGTATTAGGTGACTGTAATTGTTGGTCACACTGACATCCCACTCACCAGGCTGAAGAAGGTGAAGGTCACTTTGTACTGTGTGTCGGGTGCCAGGATATGCCACATGACACATGCACTGTTGTCAGTCCACTGCAAGTACAAACAAGGCTCCATCATTGACCATGCTGGTGTGTAAACCCTCAGACATTCCTCCCTGGACTACGTGACAAGAGACATAGAGGAGCTCTCTGATCATGTAGCCCAGGCCAGTATGACCCTGACCTTGTGTAGCATCTTACCCTCACCAAGTCCTATGTCACAGTATACAGATGAAATGATCACTTTTAACAGTTGCCTAACATATTGTCATTCAGTGGGGATCCAGTGTCTGTCAGCCTGAGATTACATGGTCAACATGCCACGTACATTTGCTATGGACGCCATGCACCTATCACCCCTAGGCTTTCACAGACTGCCTTAGGCTCTTGACACACACATAGTGGCTGTTTGAAGCGAGGGTCAGAAGACATAACCACAGCTATAGACATTACAGGGTACAGGAAACGGAAAGTGATGGTGCTTAACAACTGATGTTGAACCCTCAGAATGCATGCACTCAGGACTCACATCAGTATGGAGTCTGTCAATATATGTGCAATAACAAACACCTGGTTCAGGCTCACAAAAGCACAGCAGCACTAACAGGTTTTACTTCATACCATGGTTTTCAGACACAAGACTTGAACCGAACAACAACAATAGGGGGGGTGTTCATATACATCATTCATACACACACCTCCGGGTTGGTAGCACTGCACAAAGCATTGGGGAATGTACATGTGCAACTGACAGTGGGCCAAACTGCATTTCAGTTTGTAGACTGTTACAGACCACACTCCCAAACTTGGGTACAACACTCGTTATTCCTGGGAACACTGGGGGATGTGAAGGTCTCACCAAACACCATTATATTGTGTGACTTCAAATACACAAACATTGACTGGGTATACTACTCAAGCACTGACACCCTCGCACAACAGTTGCTAGGATTGTTACACTCAAATGCTATGGCAGACTTGTTCACCACAACCACAGGGGGTTAAAACATATAGGACCTGATCATCACCAACATGGGGACTCTATGTTCCACACCAGAGGTATACCCGTCATTGTTAAGGTCAGAACATACATCCATCTCACTAGACATACATATCCCATACACACACACATCCTATGTGATCTCAGTGACATACTTCTCATGAGCAAATGTCACACTTGTACAAACTGAGGTGGTATCCCTCAATGACCCTGGGACAGTGTTAATTATGGCTCAGACCACTTCATACTTTACATGCCCATTCTATGGACAACTACTGGAATGCATGAATCATGCTATCCCAGATAACTACAAGACTCACTCCTCCAAAGGCAGGGGACCTGTCTAGTGGACCATGGCCATTAATGAGCTATACAGGGACAGGAGGAGGCTACTTCATTATAGAGCACAATCACAATCAGGAAGGCATCTCTGATCAGTACTATGGTATAGCTACAATCACTTGTTGATTCATCTAAGGCCCACTTCTAACGGACACTTGCAACAGACACTATGGACAATCACAAGGCCTTATTTAGTTATGTCAGGGACCTGGGTGGGAACTCACAGATATGCTGTGAGTTACTGCATAATTACAAATGATACAGCGAACTCACTGACATTGCAAACATCCTGGACAGCAGGTTCAGTGGGAATGTTTCCCCACCATCCCCCCTGCAGTCCACATGTCCATCACAACAGGGTGTAGCCTCCCTGACATCACAGATGAACATGTGTGTGCTGCCCTCTCCATAGCAGACAACACAGCATCAATAGGACCAGATGGTGTCCCGGACTGTGGCTTACACGAGATTCATGACAAACTTCACACTCACATTATGTCACTGTTGAATATCACAGTTACTATAGGATATGTACCCATGGAATGGCGTACAGCTACAGTGTACCTGCTCCACAGTGCTGGTGCCACAAGGGACCCTGGACATTATCCCAATATATGCCTAACTATCCTGGTCTGCTATGCTATGGAGTGTATCATCATGGAACACAAGCACATATACATTGTGAACCTACAGACACTGGATCCTACACAATTTGTTTTTTTTTGTGGGCAGATCTTGCCTCTTGCACCTGTTTGATGTGTTTAAACAGTTAACAGGTCCATAGACGTACACAGGGTTGTCCACACAGCCTACCTGGAACTCACACACCAGTTCTACACAATACCCCACTCAGCCTTTATACATTAGATCACCGGATTCAATATCTACACATATGTCACAAGATGGATTGCTAACTGGATCATGCATAGCACACACATGGTCAGTATTGCAGGTGCCATGTCTAACTATACACCAGTTACATGTGGCATCCCACAGGGCTCAGTCCTGGGACCTCTCTTGTTCTGTATATATTTCTGAGACGTATTGGCTAACACAGGAGGAATATGGCTGACCATGTTTGCAGATGACTGTAAACTGTGTGCCATAATCGACTCCACAGCTGGCACAAGCATCTTCAGAAAGGGTCTCACAGAGATGGATGACTGGTGCCAGAGCCATGGCCTACAGCTACCTTCCTTTAGATGCATAGTCATCACCTTTGGTAGTGACATCGTGCCCACACATTACCACATAGGTGATGATACATCACGTACAGTGTGTGTGATTTGGGGACATGAATACTTAGTACTCTCGCCTTTGACATTCACGTTGCCAATGTTGTTGGACACACCTTCTATTTAGCAAACCTTATCCCATACGGTTTTACATCCAGATCAGGTGGGGTCATTGTGACCCTATACTCATCAGGCACTTGCTTGGATACAATGCCCCATTTCGGATGTACTTTACCCAACACCTGCAGCAACTGGAATGTACACACATTTACATAACCAAGTGGATCTAGGGACTCACACAGATGGTGTGCGCAGTTTGGCTATGGTGACCCCAGCTCTCTTCAGTTGCTTACTGCTGACTTGGATGCAGTCTGTGCCTTTTGTTTGAAGCCATGTCCATCACATCACTGATGGACAGGCTCCACATGAGGATATCAAAGTCCCTTACAGCTACATGCTCCAGGGACTGGTACATGAGCAATGATGTTAATAGGACATGCTGAAGGGGCAGATTCCCATCACAGAGGCTCCACTCACTCGGGAATGTGATCACAGTCCCACATACATACAGACCAACACTGACCACCTACAGGTGACATCTTCACAGGTGGATGGGTGATCGTATGTTTAGCCCTGGGATATGTTATGGGTCCCTGCTAGACAGAGGCAGAATGAAATGAACATATGTGAGATATCTTGTGTGACCTACTATTAACAGGCACAGTCTACTGATCTAGCGGGGTTTCAAAATACAAACACACTGTGGCTAGGCTTCTACATACCCTAGGGCAGATAGCCTAGTGTCAACCACTGAACCTATGCTAATGTTCAGGATGCACATTGTTCAGTGATGGTACTGATTGCAGGTTTTGTTTCTTCTTTGCTTTACCACTTTCTATGAACAACCTAGGTATCTGCATAACATATTTTATTGTGACAGGATTTCACTATATTATATTGTGTCTGTTGTCATATCACTGTGTGCACATGGCAGATTGGTGAATAGTGCGAGGTTCCTGGGTTGACCCATGCAACTGAGTGATATGTGTAGCCCACTGCTGTACTCAAACTTGCCCTAAGTGTGTGAGCATGCCCAGCTCAGACTTTCAGTGTTTTGTTGCCTGACATTTGTCTCATATATTCAAGTGTGTGAGCATGCCCAGTGTGACCTTGCGATATGTTGCTGTCTGAGGTCCACTACATTTGTTGATGTGTGTGAACATTACCAATATTAACATTTATACTATATGTGTGTTGAATATCAGGTTCTATTATTACTGCAGGCCTCGCCTTTGTGTCTTAACTTAGCAGGGATTATGCTATGCCTGCAAGGTTTCCATGAGATACTTAGCATTGACTTATCAACATTTTTTCATACAAGCTGACCATTGACATGCTGTCATGGTTTAGTGGTTCTGTACTATGACTATAGTGCACTGTGTCTTGGGTTTGAGGACTGTCACAGCTTCATATTTTCATACATGCCAGAACAGACTGCTTCAAGAAAAGTGAAGCAAATATGAACATGTTAACCTGCTTTTGCTGAACTATACCCACATTTGACCGGACTTGCACAACATTGATCAATGTTGCCCAACATTGCTGGACAGTGCACAATATTGCTGAACATTGCCTGTAGTTGTGCTACTTAGTGTGTGCAATTTTGTTTACATGTACTAAATAGTGGTGAGAGCTGTTTAGCAGTGCTCTATATTGCTTAACACATAGCAATCATGCCTCAGGTGGTGCTGCAGGGCTGCCTATGTCGGATGCACATTTTACACTCCCTATACTTGTTGTTAACAGGTAGTGTCATGTTAGGCATCCCTTTTACTATATGTGTGAGTCGGAGAGAGGTATCATTTCCAGGGTTCCTACTGAGCCAGTGTATATGCTATGTGTTGCCTCTTTGCCAAGACCAAAGCATACTGGGCACACCTTCTTCTGCCTACTGGGGCAGGCTCAGGTTGTTCCTCCTCCAAGTCACGCTCTGCCTGTGATGGCCTTGGCAATGGTGGGGGGCTGTTTTGCCCGGCCCAATGCTGCTCCTGCTGCAGCTGTTTTTGCAGGATCATATTGTGTAGCATAGCACATACCATGACTATTTGGGTACATGTAGTTGGTGAGTACTGCAAGGCTCCACCAGATGTGTCCAGGCACCGGAACCATGACTTGAGCAGCCCAAACACACGCTCAATTACATTTCGTGTTTGTGCGTATGCCTCATTATGGCGTTCCTGTTCAGGTGTGTGTGCATTTCTGATGGGTGTCATCAGCCACGGCTCACGTGCATATCCAGCACCCCCAACTAGGTGACCATGAAGGATGTCCCCATTGGCAAATGTCTGGTACAGCTGTGTCAGATGCCAGATATGGGAGTCATGGTAGCTTCCAGGGCAGCCGGCACACACATTCATTATTATGCCCTGGGCATCACACACTACCTGGCAGTCGATGGAGGGGTAACCCTTGCAGTTATAGTAGACCCTACCCTGCTCACTGGCTAGTGCTTTGATGTGAATGTGCGTGCAGTCTTTTGCACCCACTACCTCAGGGCATTCCGCTATTTGCTGGAAGAGACGCATATTGCTGGCCAATACCTCACAAGAATTGGGGAAATATACATGATCACCGATATGTGCTGACATGGCATCCAGGAACTGGTGCAGTACCCTGGATGCTGATGCCTGTGAAATCCCCATCATATCGCCAGTTGGTCTCTGGAAGGTACCTGTTGCTAATATTCTTAGGCCAACATATACCTTGGTTTCCACTGGGATGGGTTCCCCTCTGTTGGTTCTGTGTGTGAGGCGTTGCCTGCACAGCTCAACAATTTGCTGCATGAGGTCTCTGTCCACTCTATAGCACTCCACTATTTCCAGCTCATGTAGCCCCTGGTAGGTTACCCTAGGCCTGTACACTCTTCTCCGTCTCCTCACTGTGGGTTGCTCAGCAGCATTTGCATTGTTATCAGCCTCAGCATGTTGCATATGTCGCCTTATGACAGCAATGGCAGCCCCTAACATTCCTTTGTCTCAGTAAAGCTTTTTCAGTTTTCACTTCTATTAGCTTACTGCAGTGTTGCAGTGTGTCTGAGAAAAACATACTGGAATGTTTTTTGCTGTCTTTTAAGTGCTGGGCTGGGCTAGTGTACTGCCTGTGTAATTACCTGATTCTGATTGTTTTCACCTGCTAGCTCTGCTAGTACTCCCTGGTTAACTTCCTACTATCTGTTGTACTTCCTTTTACCTTTTTGTTTCCTCAGGGGGCAGCACCATGCAAACAAGCGCAAACATGCGCACACCAGCTCACACGCATGCACACATGCTTACACGGACTACAACTTGCTTATTCTTGCTAACACACGTGCACACAGGTGCAAACGCACTTACACGGGTTTCAACATCCTTACACGTGCTTAGTCCAGCTTAAACTTGCGCACACAGGCTTACTCGGTTTTACAGGCGCGCACACGCGAGCATACATGGTGCAAGCATTTCTACAAGAAACTTTGGTGTTGTTCACGGCATACACCTTCAATTTCTTGCCTTTAGCTAGAGTACCTGTTGACACACCTCTTCCAGTGATTAGTATCTGACAGCAGACACATGCCACTCTACTCCAATGAGCTTCACTTCTCTCAGACATACCCCCCCTTATGATGTCACCTATCTTCTACTCTGTTACACCCCTTATCCTACTCCTACACTACACTGACTGTGCTCTTTTGCTATGTAAACTTGAGATTCACTATCCTTACCCTCATTTGCATAGGATTGCCTACTAATGCTTGGTTACAACTCTTAGACTGAGCTTCACCCTTAGCAACCTCTACTCGGTAGCCATGTTGTCTTTGGACTGCCATTCTCTTGCATTGTATATTAGAGATTACTGTAAAAATCCACATTTCTGCTTTTTAATTATTGTTTTTCTGGTTTTTACAGCGCACTGCATTTGCGCGGTGCTGTGCTACGCTTAAACATTGGCGATCGGGAAAAAAATGTATTTTAATTTATTTTATTTTTGCATCGGTGGACATTGCCAATGGCCGTATTTTTGGACATTGGCATGCTTCCTCGGCTGGATGCATCCTTTTTTTGGAGCTGTCACAGCTCCATTTTGCTATTTGCAGAAACGTACTCAATTGTCAACTGAGTTCTGCAAATAACACTACTCTTATTCGGACAGGTTAGGGTTTCCTGAATCGCAAATTTAACTCATTTGCATACCTTTCAGCAACAAATGAGGTAATTTGCATATCCTAGCCCTGTCCGTGTAAGAGTCGTTTTAGGAGCTCTGTTGCACGCCCTTACCGGCTGTTCCTGGACCACTCGGCAGACATGTTGGCTGCATGGAGTCTTACTCTCCTCTTAGACTCCGTGCAAGCCTTCGTGAATCCGGCCCTAAATCTTTGAAAAGTTAATCACCTTATGCCAAGTTAGATTAGTGTCACTAAGATCCTTTTCAAATGTCACCTGTGATGCAGGGATTGGAATCATGGAAATCCTCACCTTAGAATGATGAGGTAAATGTGAACACACCCAACAGTTTGTAACATTTAAGTCCACAGCATATTGTCAAAGAACCATCAGGAAACTATTTTATCTCAACCAGTTTATAAAAGGAAACAGCAACAAAAGCAAAGCAAAAGTACCTGCTGTCACTGGATTCATCATGGGCTGCTGTTTGAGTTGATTTTTTCTCTTTTTACCCTTCACAGCGGCAGATGGTTTGTCCTGCACTTTTGATTTTTTTTTTCTTCACTGACAAAGATGATTAATCTGGAGCTTTCACACAAGTGCTTTTTTAGGATGCAAGCAGTTCTTTCTCTGGATCTTCTTATGAAGTTCTATTTGATTAAAGTAGAATGAAAGCACACAATTTTGTGTCTGGAGGCTTGCCTTGATATTGCTTGGTTTTAGCTCAGATTGTTTTAGTTTGGTCTGTTTTTGGAATAATGCTGCCCTTTTTTGTTAGTGTATTCCCTGTGAGAGTTAAATCTGTTATTTCAGCCTTCTCAAGTAACTGTTTTTTTTTCATTTGATATAATTACTTGAAGTAGCTGGTTTAAATCTGACAAAGTAGGGTTGGAACATTCTATAATAGTTTTTAATTCCTCCTTAAACCTTACTGGACCTTCTTTAACATTTGGAGAAGTTTTAGATATAGTATGCAAATCAACAAGGGACCAAGGGCAATGAACAAGCTCTCTATTATTAGCCCCCAAAATTTCTCCAAGCAGTGCCAAAAGGTCCTATCCAGAGGCAATAGCCTTTTGTCCTACCCTATCATCTGAGCATGTGGATGAGCTACAGGATTGTCAAATACTAGTGCAGGGTCCAAGAAACAGCAGAATATTGTACTGGAGCCATCCATACCAGTACATACGGGGTGAGGGTGCAGTATCTACTGGATGATTATCATCCTCTTTAGAAGTCTCTGCTTTTTGACTTTCCCAGTTTCTTCCAAACCTGACAAGACAGGATAAAAGGATCCCTTTGGTCTGTACTACCTTCTTAAACTCCTTTCCCTGTTATAACAACTTCTTATTAGCATCATGTAATCCCCTTAATGCTTTCTCCTTTCCATTTTAAGAGCATTAGTATACCAAGAATAAAATACTGCCATTTGTTCCCCACTCACTTTTTCTTTTCTTCCAAAATACCCTTCAATTTCTTTAATTTATCCTTATTATAAGTTCCATTTAATGAAAATACCTCACCAGGGCAATATTTAGTATGATAAAACAATTTATTCAAACACTTTCAACTTTTATTTTCTTTCCATAATTGTGACACATACAATATACAGGCGCTCCCTTTACAGGGATTTGATCCTGTTTGCTTAACTTTGTTCCTATTTTTCCTATTAAGACTTTACCTTGATTTAACTTTAATTCTCTCTCTTTTCACTAATATCATAAACAACACAAAACATCTCTCATGTCTCATATCTTTTAGTCTTGAGGGTACTGCCATAGAAACAAGGTACCTCCTTGTGTTAATTTTCCCTTTTTGGTGTATGCACATGCACATAAACTTTTTTGTTATTTTTTGTGGGTCCTCCCACTATTACATGTACCTAACAAGCAAATTTCTGTGGGCTCCTCTCACTGTTACTTTACATATACCTAACAAGCAAACTCAGTCATTCAACAAAATGGTTAAACACTAACTCCTCTTTTTTAACTATAATTATCTAAAAGAGAGTGAAAAAAATCCACAAAATCCATTTTCCCCCTTTTTAGTCAAGTATGTTTGCTAACCCTGAATAATTAATTATCGAAATCTCTGACTATTCCATAGAAAACCAGTGTGGAATTCACAGAAGAACTTTCTGTGCTGGACCCTTGTAATTTATTTCACACTGCCCTGCAGCAATACCATAGTCCAGATCCCGAGCATGGCACCAAATTATATAGTTCACAAATAAATAACAAAGCATTTTACCTTTTTAGTCTTGAGTCAATAATAATACTTCAGGATGTGCAAAGTACTGGTTTATTCCATAAACAGTGCTGGGAGGCCGTGTATCAAGATTTTCAAATCAGTCTCAAAGAACAAAGAAAAACTTCATATTTTATGACTTTTCTTATCAATTTCATGCATGCAGGACTCTGAAGTTACAGAGCTTTTAACAAATCAATGTATTTTTAACTATTTTATGCCCTTGTGATGCTCTCTTAGAGCTTAATGTGAACACTTGACAATATGCCTTTTTAAAACATAGACCATCTGGTCTAAGAATTTATCTTTTGACCTTGTTACATTCAGTACATACTGGGCCAGATTCACGAAGGCTTGCACGGAGTCTTAGAGCAGAGTAGGACTCCATGCAGCCATCATGTCCGACGAGCGATCCAGGAACAGTCTGTAGGGGTGTGTAAGAGAGCTCCTAAAATGGCTCTTACACGGACAGGGCTGGGATATGCAAATTACCTCAAATGCAGGCGAAAGGCATGCAAATGAGGTAGATTTGCAATTCAGGAAACCCAAACCTGTCCGAGTAAGAACAGTGTTATTTGCAGAAATGTACTCAGTTGACAACTGAGTACCGTTCTGCAAATAGCAAAACGGAGCCGTGACAGCTCCAAATAAAGGTTGCATCCAGTGCAGGAAGCATGCCAATGGCCAAATACACGGCCATGTGAAATGTCCCCTGATGCAATATGAAAATAAAAATATTTAATTTTTTTTCGCCGAATTCCAATGTTTAAGCATAGCGCAGCGCCGCACAAATGGGCTGCGCTCTAAAACCCAGAATACTAAAAATTAAAACCCACAAATGTGGATTTTATTGAAATTGTTAATGTACAATGCAAGGGAATGGCAGGCTGAAGACAACATGGCCACCGAGTAGAGGTTGCTAAGGGGGGGATATCAGTCTAAGACATGTAACTAAGCATTAGTAGGCAATCCTATGTAAATGAGCGTTAGGATAGTGAATCGCAAGTTTACATAGCAAATGAACAGAGTCAGTGGAGTGTAGGAGTAGGATATTGGGAGTAACAGAGTAGAAGATAGGTGACATCACGTGGTGGGTATGTATGAAATAAGTGAAGCTCATTGGAGCAGAGTGGCATGTGTCAGCTGTCATTTACACATCATGGAAAGAGGTGTGCCAACAGGTAGGATAGGGAAAGGCAAGAAATGGAAGGTGTATGCCGTGGATAACACCAAAGTTTCTTGCTGAGCGGGTATGCGCACGTGTGCGCGCATGTAAACCTGAGTAAAACAGAGTGCACAAGTGTAAGTGTGAGTGCGCTTGTTTAAGCCGAAGTAAGCATGTATAAGGCTGTTTAAAGAGTTGTAAGCGTGCTTGCACTGGTGTGCGTGCGTTTTAACCTGAATAAGCAAGTTTTAGTCCGTGTAAGCATGTGTGTGCACATGTTAGCTGCTGTGCATTTGTTTTCACTTGTGTGCGTGGCGTTCCCCCCCCCTGAGGAAACAGAAAGAAAAAAGGAAGCACAACAAATCGTAGGAAGCTACCAGGGAGTACTAGCAGAGCTAGCAGGTGAAAACAATCAGAATCAGGCAATTACACAGGCAGTACACTAGCCCAGCCCAGCCTAGCACTTAAAACTCTGCAAACAACAGTCCAGTATGTTTCTCACAACAGACACTGCAGTAAGCTAATAGAAGTGAAAACTGAAAAAGCTTTACTGAGACAAAGAAATGTTAGGGGCTGCCATTGCTGTTATAAGGCGACATATGCAACATGCTGAGGGTGGTGACAATGGAAATGCTGCTGGACAACCCATAGTGAGGAGATGGAGAACAGTGTACAGGCCCAGGGTAACCTATCAGGGGCTACATGAGCTGGAGATAGTGGAGCACTATAGAGTGGACAGAGACCTCCTGCAGCAAACAGTTGAGCTGTGCAGGCCACGCCTCACACACAGAACCAACAGAGGGGAACCCATCCCAGTGAAAACCAAGGTATGTGTTGGCCTAAGAATATTAGCAACAGGTACCTTCCAGAGACCAACTGGTGATATGATGGGGATATCACAGGCATCAGCATCCAGGGTACTACACCAGTTCCTGGATGCTATGTCAGCACATGTCAGTGATTATGTATATTTCCCCAATTCCTGTGAGGTATTGGCCAGCAATATGCATCTCTTCCAGCATATAGCTGAATTCCCTGAGGTAGTGGGTGCAATAGACTGCACGCACATATGCATCAAAGCACCAGCCAGTGAGCGGGGTAGGGTCTACTTCAACCGCAAGGGCTTCCCCTCCATCAACTGCCAGGTCATGTGAGATGCCCAGGGCATAATACTGAATGTGTGTGCAGGCTGCCCTGGAAGCTACCATGATTCCCATATCTGGCATCTGACACAGCTGTACCAGACATGTGCCAATGTGAACATCCCGCATGGTCACCTAATGGGGGATGCTGGCTATGCACTGGAGCCATAGCTGATGACACCCATCAGAAATGCACACACACCTGAAAAGGAACACTATAATGAGGCACACGCGCAAACATGTAATGTAATAGAGCGTGTGTTTGGGCTGCTCAAGACATGGTTCCGGTGCCTGGACACATCTGGTGGAGCCTTGCAGTACTCACCAAATACATGTACCCAAATTGTCATGGTATGTGCTATGCTACATAATATGATCCTGTGAAAACAGCTGCAGCAGGACCAGCTTAGGCCTGGGCCAAACAGCCCCCCACCATTGCCAAGGTCTTCACAGGCAGAGCTTGACTCAGAGGAGGAACAAACTGAGCCTGCCCCAGTAGGCACAAGAGGCATGCCTAGTATGCTTTGGCCTTGGCAAAGAGGCAACGCATAGCACATACACTGGCTCAGTAGGAACTCTGGAAATGATACCTCTCTCCAACTTGCACATATAGTAAAAGGGATGCCTAAGTTGACACTACCTGCTTTCAAACATGTACAGGGAGTGTAGTATGTGCATCTGACATAGGCAGCCCTGCAGCACCACCTAAGGCATGATTGCCATGTGTTAAGCAATATAAAGCAGTGCTAAACAGCATTTGCCACCATGTAGTATATGCAAACAAAATTGCACACACCAACTAGCACTGTTGTCAATGTTCAGTAATATTGGGCAATGTCCAGCAATGTTGGTGAATACTGAGCAATGTTGGACAAGCCTGGTCTAAGTAGGGCATAGCTGAACAAAAGCCAACATGCTCATATTTGCTTAACTGGCCCTTAAGCAGTCTGGTCTGTTCAGTATGAAAATATAAAGCATTGATGGGCCTCGAATCCAGGATACTGTGCACTATAGGCAGAGTACGGAACCACTAAACCATGACAGTATTGCAGTGGCCAGCTTGTATGAAGGAATGTTGATAAACGAAAAGCAAAACGGCTTACAGGTAAAACCCAGTATATAAAAAGAGAAGTATATGAGAGAAAACACTATACCGGGTACCACACAATAACGTCTTTATTTAAACAAAGTAAAAAGGAGAGGTGAGCACTTTCACAACCTTCGTTGCTTCATCAGACAAAGAATTAACTGTTCAACTGCTTCTCAAAGTGAAGTCGCCTTGTTTGCTGGCATCTAAAAAAATACTTTCTGTGTTTTCAGTCACTTGTATGTTTGAAGTTCCTTCCTTTCTTAGAGTCGATGAAGTATGACTTGTAGATGGTAAAACTGCATATGTTTTCTTTGGAATAGCTCCTAATTTACTGTTTTTATCTTTTAAATTACTGTTTTGTTGGTCAGAGGACTCAGAAACAGGGAGAGTTAAACTGGTGTTCTTCTCCTCTTGCATACAAGCTGTTTCAGTTGTCAGAGAACAGGGAGTGCCTTGTGTAACTGCAGCATAGGTGGAATCTGAATTTAAAGGTGTAGTATGCACATTCCTTGCCTTGTCAGAAACTGATGTTATTTATTTTTGTTTCTGCCAAATATGTCATGCCTTCTATATAGGAAAAACAAATAGAAACTTAAAGGATAGAATATTGGAACACATAAGAGACATCAGAAATAACAAAACTACTAGTGCGCTTGCTCAACATGTTTTAAACACTGACCCTTCACACTCTTTCAAGTTCTTTGTTTTACAACATATACATAGAAATGTGAGGGAGGAAATATAGAAAATTTTACAGAGAGCCGAGAACAAAGATGGATTATCAAGCTCAATGCTGATAGATATCCAGGCTTAAATGGTTGTACATCACTGGTTCCATTTCTTAAAGCTAGACGCCTTCAACACAATTAATTTTTGCATAAAATAAAAAAATATATATATATACATATATTTCTTTTATTATATATTTTGTATTATGCATTTTTATATATATATTATATATATGCATTTTATGAGATTATTTAATTGTTTTAAATTAGATATGCATAAATCTGAATATACTATGCATTTTATTTATATGCATTTTATATATATATGCATTTTAATGAGATTATTTAACTGTTTTAAATTAGATATGCATAAATATGAACATACTTTACATTTTTGTGTATATATATTTTATATCGTATTTTACAATATTCTTGTCATATATGCTTTTAAATTTTCAAAAGTTGTATGATGTCACTAATTGGAAACATTTTTTGACTGAGAGTGATATAAAACAAGCAGTTGAACAGTTAATTCTTTGTCTGATGAAGCAATGAAGGAGGTTGAAAAGCGCTCACCTCTCCTTTTTACTTTGTTTAAATAAAGTCGTTATTGTGTGGTACCCGGTATAGTGTTTTCTCTCATATAGGAATGTTGATAAGTCTATGCAAAGTATTTCATGGAAACCCTGCAGGCACAGCATAATCCTTGTCGAGTTATGACACAAAGGTGAGTCCTGCAGTGAGAACAGAACCTGACTTCCAACACACACAGTATAAATGTTAATATCGGTCATGTTCGCACACATCAACAAATGTAGTGGACCTCAGATAGCAACATACTGAAGGGTCACACTGGGCATGCTCACACACTTGAATAAATGAGACAAATGTCAGGCAACAAAACACGGAAAACCTGAACTGGGCATGCTCACACACTTAGGCCATGTCTGAGTACAGCAGTGGGCCACGCATATCTGGCAGTTGCATGTGTTAACCCAGCAACCTGTCAAAATACAACCAATCTGCCCTGTGCACACAGTTATATGACAACAAACACATCTATAATATAGTGGAACCCTGTCATAATCAAATATGTTCTGCAGATACTGAAGTTGTTCATAGAAACTGGTAAAGCAATGATGATAAAGACCTGCAAACAGTATCAGCAATAAACATTGTGCATCTTGAACATTAGCATAGGTTCAGAGGTCGATACTAGGCTATCTGCCCTAGGGCATGTACAAGCCTAGCCAGAGTGTGTTTGGCATTCGCAACCCTGTCAGATCACTACACTGTGTGTGTGAATAGTAGGTCACACAAGATAGCCCATGTGCGTTTAGGCTAGTGTGCCTCTGTCTAGCAGGGACACAGAAGATATCCCAGGGGTAAACATACGATCACCCATACAGTCATCAAGATGTCTCCAGTAGGTGGCCAGTGGGTGGCTCTACCTATGTGAAACTGGGATTACATTCTGGAGTGAGTGGAGCCTCTGGGATAAGAATCTGTCCCTCCACAATGTCCTATTAACATCTGTGCTGAGGTATACGTCCCTGGAGTGTGTAGCTCCAAGGGAGTCGGATATCCTGAGGTGGAGCATGTCCAGTAATTCTGGGTTGGGTATATCTGTAAACAACAAGCACACATCATATCTGAGTAGGTGGTAAGCGACTGAGTAGAGCTGGAGTTACTGCATCTGAACTGTGCAGGGCATCTGTGTGAGTCCCTCGATCTGCTTGGTGAGGAACTTCTGGGGCCAGTACAGTTGCTGCAGGTGTCGGGTAAGGTACACCCCAAAAGTGGCATTGTAACCAAGCATGGATGTGATGAGTATAGGGGCACAATGACCTCACTCGATCTAGATGTGAAACCATATGGGATAAGGTGGCCCACATAGAAGGTGTGTCCAACCACTTTGGCAACGTGAATGTCAAAGGCGATAGTACGAACAAGTCATGTCCCCAAACCCCTAACAACTCCTACCATATGTAATGGAGTACTACCTATGTGGTAATGTGTGGGCATGCTGTTATTCCCAAAGGGGATGACTATGCATCTAATGGTATTTAGCTGTTGGCCATGGCTCAGGCACCAGTCATCCATCTCTGTGAGACCCAGTTTCTGTATGCATGTGGCAGCTGGAGAGTTGATCATGGCACCCAGTTTGCCGTCAAGTGCAAACATGTTCAGCCATATTCCCCCTGTGGTAGCCTGTACATCAGACAAATATATACTGAAAAAGAGAGGTCCCAGGACAGAGCCGTGTGGGATGCCACACGTAACTGGTGTATAGTCAGACAAGAATGTAAAGAATGCAGCAGTGTGAGCCGTGTTGCCACTGTCTCAGGGTCTCTGAAGGATACCACCTTGCTGCGGTGAAGTGAGATGCTGGCTCATGAAAAGTTCACCAAGATTACCCAGGATGGGTGTGTGGAGGTATATGTATGTCCAGTGCGATACATGTATGTTCTGACCTTACCAATGAGGGGTAAAAAATCCCCTTTTTGGTGGAACCAAATTTTTTTTTGGGGGGTCCCCCCAAAAAGTTTTGGGGGGGATGAAACAAAAAAATCCCAAATAATTTTTTTTTTTTATTCCCCCCTTTTGGGGGGGCTTGGGTGGGGGTTTTACTTTTTTTTTTTTGTTTCAATAGTAAAAGGGATGCCTAAGTTGACACTACCTGCTTTCAAACATGTACAGGGAGTGTAGTATGTGCATCTGACATAGGCAGCCCTGCAGCACCACCTAAGGCATGATTGCCATGTGTTAAGCAATATAAAGCAGTGCTAAACAGCATTTGCCACCATGTAGTATATGCAAACAAAATTGCACACACCAACTAGCACTGTTGTCAATGTTCAGTAATATTGGGCAATGTCCAGCAATGTTGGTGAATACTGAGCAATGTTGGACAAGCCTGGTCTAAGTAGGGCATAGCTGAACAAAAGCCAACATGCTCATATTTGCTTAACTGGCCCTTAAGCAGTCTGGTCTGTTCAGTATGAAAATATAAAGCATTGATGGGCCTCGAATCCAGGATACTGTGCACTATAGGCAGAGTACGGAACCACTAAACCATGACAGTATTGCAGTGGCCAGCTTGTATGAAGGAATGTTGATAAACGAAAAGCAAAACGGCTTACAGGTAAAACCCAGTATATAAAAAGAGAAGTATATGAGAGAAAACACTATACCACACAATAACGTCTTTATTTAAACAAAGTAAAAAGGAGAGGTGAGCACTTTCACAACCTTCGTTGCTTCATCAGACAAAGAATTAACTGTTCAACTGCTTCTCAAAGTGAAGTCGCCTTGTTTGCTGGCATCTAAAAAAATACTTTCTGTGTTTTCAGTCACTTGTATGTTTGAAGTTCCTTCCTTTCTTAGAGTCGATGAAGTATGACTTGTAGATGGTAAAACTGCATATGTTTTCTTTGGAATAGCTCCTAATTTACTGTTTTTATCTTTTAAATTACTGTTTTGTTGGTCAGAGGACTCAGAAACAGGGAGAGTTAAACTGGTGTTCTTCTCCTCTTGCATACAAGCTGTTTCAGTTGTCAGAGAACAGGGAGTGCCTTGTGTAACTGCAGCATAGGTGGAATCTGAATTTAAAGGTGTAGTATGCACATTCCTTGCCTTGTCAGAAACTGATGTTATTTATTTTTGTTTCTGCCAAATATGTCATGCCTTCTATATAGGAAAAACAAATAGAAACTTAAAGGATAGAATATTGGAACACATAAGAGACATCAGAAATAACAAAACTACTAGTGCGCTTGCTCAACATGTTTTAAACACTGACCCTTCACACTCTTTCAAGTTCTTTGTTTTACAACATATACATAGAAATGTGAGGGGAGGAAATATAGAAAATTTTACAGAGAGCCGAGAACAAAGATGGATTATCAAGCTCAATGCTGATAGATATCCAGGCTTAAATGGTTGTACATCACTGGTTCCATTTCTTAAAGCTAGACGCCTTCAACACAATTAATTTTTTGCATAAAATAAAATATATATATACATATATTTCTTTTATTATATATTTTGTATTATGCATTTTTTATATATATATTATATATATGCATTTTTATGAGATTATTTAATTGTTTTAAATTAGATATGCATAAATACGAATATACTATGCATTTTTATTTATATGCATTTTATATATATATGCATTTTTAATGAGATTATTTAACTGTTTTAAATTAGATATGCATAAATATGAACATACTTTACATTTTTGTGTATATATATTTTATATGCGTATTTTACAATATTCTTGTCATATATGCTTTTAAATTTTCAAAAGTTGTATGATGTCACTAATTGGAAACATTTTTTTTGACTGAGAGTGATATAAAACAAGCAGTTGAACAGTTAATTCTTTGTCTGATGAAGCAATGAAGGTTGCGAAAGCGCTCACCTCTCCTTTTTACTTTGTTTAAATAAAGACGTTATTGTGTGGTACCCGGTATAGTGTTTTCTCTCATATAGGAATGTTGATAAGTCTATGCAAAGTATTTCATGGAAACCCTGCAGGCACAGCATAATCCTTGTCGAGTTATGACACAAAGGTGAGTCCTGCAGTGAGAACAGAACCTGACTTCCAACACACACAGTATAAATGTTAATATCGGTCATGTTCGCACACATCAACAAATGTAGTGGACCTCAGATAGCAACATACTGAAGGGTCACACTGGGCATGCTCACACACTTGAATAAATGAGACAAATGTCAGGCAACAAAACACGGAAAACCTGAACTGGGCATGCTCACACACTTAGGCCATGTCTGAGTACAGCAGTGGGCCACGCATATCTGGCAGTTGCATGTGTTAACCCAGCAACCTGTCAAAATACAGCAATCTGCCCTGTGCACACAGTTATATGACAACAAACACATCTATAATATAGTGGAACCCTGTCATAATCAAATATGTTCTGCAGATACTGAAGTTGTTCATAGAAACTGGTAAAGCAATGATGATAAAGACCTGCAAACAGTATCAGCAATAAACATTGTGCATCTTGAACATTAGCATAGGTTCAGAGGTCGATACTAGGCTATCTGCCCTAGGGCATGTACAAGCCTAGCCAGAGTGTGTTTGGCATTCGCAACCCTGTCAGATCACTACACTGTGTGTGTGAATAGTAGGTCACACAAGATAGCCCATGTACGTTTAGGCTAGTGTGCCTCTGTCTAGCAGGGACACAGAAGATATCCCAGGGGTAAACATACGATCACCCATACAGTCATCAAGATGTCTCCAGTAGGTGGCCAGTGGGTGGCTCTACCTATGTGAAACTGGGATTACATTCTGGAGTGAGTGGAGCCTCTGGGATAAGAATCTGTCCCTCCACAATGTCCTATTAACATCTGTGCTGAGGTATACGTCCCTGGAGTGTGTAGCTCCAAGGGAGTCGGATATCCTGAGGTGGAGCATGTCCAGTAATTCTGGGTTGGGTATATCTGTAAACAACAAGCACACATCATATCTGAGTAGGTGGTAAGCGACTGAGTAGAGCTGGAGTTACTGCATCTGAACTGTGCAGGGCATCTGTGTGAGTCCCTCGATCTGCTTGGTGAGGAACTTCTGGGGCCAGTACAGTTGCTGCAGGTGTCGGGTAAGGTACACCCCAAAAGTGGCATTGTAACCAAGCATGGATGTGATGAGTATAGGGGCACAATGACCTCACTCGATCTAGATGTGAAACCATATGGGATAAGGTGGCCCACATAGAAGGTGTGTCCAACCACTTTGGCAACGTGAATGTCAAAGGCGATAGTACGAACAAGTCATGTCCCCAAACCCCTAACAACTCCTACCATATGTAATGGAGTACTACCTATGTGGTAATGTGTGGGCATGCTGTTATTCCCAAAGGGGATGACTATGCATCTAATGGTATTTAGCTGTTGGCCATGGCTCAGGCACCAGTCATCCATCTCTGTGAGACCCAGTTTCTGTATGCATGTGGCAGCTGGAGAGTTGATCATGGCACCCAGTTTGCCGTCAAGTGCAAACATGTTCAGCCATATTCCCCCTGTGGTAGCCTGTACATCAGACAAATATATACTGAAAAAGAGAGGTCCCAGGACAGAGCCGTGTGGGATGCCACACGTAACTGGTGTATAGTCAGACAAGAATGTAAAGAATGCAGCAGTGTGAGCCGTATTTGCCACTGTCTCAGGGTCTCTGAAGGATACCACCTTGCTGCGGTGAAGTGAGATGCTGGCTCATGAAAAGTTCACCAAGATTACCCAGGATGGGTGTGTGGAGGGTATATGTATGTCCAGTGCGATACATGTATGTTCTGACCTTACCAATGAGGGGTATATCGTTGGTGTTGAACATAGAGTCCCCATGTTGGTAATGAGCAAGTCCAATATGTATTCCCCCTTGTGGCTGTGCTGACTGTTTGTGCCATAGCATATGAGTCTACAAATTGTAGCGACTGTTTGGTGAGGGTGTCGAGTAGTATCCCCAGTCAATATTTGTGTATATGAAGTCACACAATATAATGGTGTTTGTGGAGACCTTCATATTCTTCATAGTTCCCATGAAAGCTGAGTGTGGTTCCTGAGTTTGGGAGTGTGTTCTGTAGCAGGCAACAAACTGAAAGGCAGTATTGCACAATGGTAGTTGTATATGTATGGTCTGTGATGCTTTGTGCAGTGCTACTAACCGGTAGTTGTGTGTATCTGTGATGTATATGGATACTCCCCAGAGTTGTGTTGTCTGTTCCAAGTCTTGTTGTCAGACAGCATGGTATGAAACATAACCTGGTAGTGCTGGTGTGCATAAACGAGCCTGAACCAGGCATCTGTCAGTGCACAGATATTGCTATCCTCCATACTGAGGAGAGTCCTGAGTGGACGCAATATGAAATTAACACAACTGTTGTTGAGCAGCATTACCCTTAGTTTCATTTAACCTGTAATATCTATGGAGGTGGTTTGTCTTCTGAGCCCTGCTTAAGAAAGGCACTATGGTGGTAGCAAGAGCCTTAGCCAGCATTCCATAGTCCAAGGGTGACAGGTGCAAGCTGTCCATAGTGAAGCTGCGTGGCATGTTGAGCATGTCACCATAGGCTGACAGACACTGTATCCCCTATGAATTAAACAAATTTGTTAGGCAACTGTTAAATGTGATATGTGTGTCCGTATACTGTGACATCATAATTGGTGGGTGTAAGATGCTAGACAAGGTCAGGGTCATACTGGCCTGGGCTACATGATCAGAGTGTTCCTCCATGTATCATGTCATGTGGTCCAGGGAGTAACGTCTGAGGTTATACACACCAGCATGGACAATGATGGTGCCAGTCCTGTACTTGCTTTGGAGTGACCTGACTGCCTGTGTTTTGCGGCAGATCCTGGCACCTAACAGACAGCCCAAAGTGACTATTCCCTTGTTAGGGCTGGTGAGTGGTACGTCAGTGTGTCTGACAATAAGTGTCACCTATTACAAGTGTATTAGGTGTGTTGTTTAGCCTGAAGGGCAGTGACTGTGTGGCACACTGACATTGTGAACTATGTGATATGTGGGTATTGTAGTGGGGTAGCAGGTGTGTGTGTGTGTGTGTGTGTGTGTGTGTGTGTGTGTGTGTGTGTGTGCTTTGGAGGTCTCTGCTGCTTAGGTAGAGTACATTTACAGCATCTGGGTATGTCTATGTGTGATAATGTGGATTGAGTGCTGTTGCTAGAGGATATGTGAGACTGATATGTGGTGTGTGTGGTTACCTTCACCACCTGAAACTCTGTGCCAGTCATGGGTTGAGAGGGTTCAGCACCCTGTATGTCTATATGGGTGCATCTCACACATATATCTGAGTTTGTCGGGAGGAGGAGAGGGTTGTCTGTGTACATGAGGCAGATGTGACATTGTGTCAATATCACAATATCCACCAACTGGACTGGAGAGTACACACGAAACTGATCCCTGGACATGCCAGGATATTATCATGACATACTCTGTAGCCTGATCACAAAGGATCAGTAGGGTGTCAAGTGTGTAAAAGAGTATAACAGCGATTATTGCTCATGTTCGTTGGTGTTTTGTAAAGAATAGCTGAGAAGGAGTCCAGACTGAATCATGACACCTCCTTCAGCTATGTCATAAATAGCAATGCACACCCATATATGTCCTGAGTTAGGGCCAACTGTACCTGAGTGACAATGCCGACATCATGACAGACAGGCCCATATGTACATACCCACCTCCCACTGACAATAGTCCATATCATCATACCAGGAGATATCACATGTAGAATGGATGAGCAGCTACCCCCACTGCCAAAAGCATGGCAGCAAGTGGAATACATTGATTCCCAATATGTGTCATCACAAA
The DNA here is from genome assembly GCF_019279795.1 of Protopterus annectens. Taxonomy (NCBI): domain Eukaryota; kingdom Metazoa; phylum Chordata; order Ceratodontiformes; family Protopteridae; genus Protopterus; species Protopterus annectens. The sequence continues at coordinate 999,212,685 of NC_056725.1, read as the reverse complement.
CTATAGAACAAACAGATCATGCACCTGAGCAGTCAGCTGAGCCTCACCCCCTACACAGGATGTGGAACCGTTGAATGTGTCACAGCTACATATGGCACTCCCCACAAGTGTTGGTGCACAACACACCATGGAAAATCAAGTCCAATATGCCTATGAAGTCTGATCTGCAAGGTCATGGAGTCCATCATGGTTGCAGTCATAAACAGAGCTATTGGAAGCTGACATACACACAACCCTACCAACTGTGGTATGTTCATGTGCGGATCATGGTTCCCAAACTTGCTAGACTGTTTGCAACGCAGCCACCCAGGACATAAATCAATGAACACATCTACACATGTGTCACATAGACTTTGAATATCCCTTAATCAACATCCCAGACTCATGTAATATCCACAGAACCAACAAGCTGTGCATAAATATGTGTTGACATATGACGGAATGTCAATGTGTCCACAGATAGATCACACAAGGTAAGGATTCTGAGGTCTTGTTCAAGCTGTTGACACCTGCTGACCCACATGGACCATTCCTGGAATGGCATAAAACAAAGTGCACACACATCACCATGTCCAGTCTGATGATGTCACCATCCTATAAATATAGCAGGAGAAGGGAAACCAGCCAATAACTTAAATAGCGCGATGTGTTAAGGTGTCTTTCTCTAGTATCATAACATAGTTAGGTAGGGGTTTGAATCCTAGAAACAGTAAGTGTGTGTGTGCAGTTTCCTTTGAGAGGTGTCCTCTTTTTGGAGACTGGGAAAACTCACTAAAAGAGGTACATTCATCTTTGGAAAGTTTGAAGATGTCACCATCCTACAAATACAGCAGGAGAAGGAAAACCAACCAAAAAAGCAAATAGCGCGGCATGTTAATGTGTCTCTCTCTACTATCATAACCATAGGTAAGAGTTTGAATCTCGCAAACAGTGTGTGTGGGGGGGGAGTGTATGTGTGCAGTTTCCTTTGAGAGGTGTCCCCTTTTTGGAGACTGGGAAAACTCACTAAAAGAGGTACATTCCTCTTTGGAAAGTCTGATGATGTCACTATCCTACAAATACAGCAGGAGAAGGGAAGTCAGCCAATAAAGCAAATAGCGCGCCGTGTTAATGCATCTCTTTCTAGTATCATAACATGCTTAGGTAGGGGTTTGAATCCTGCAAACAGTAGGTGTATGTGTGCAATTGTCTTTGAAAGGAGTGCCCATTTTGGAGACTGGGAAAACACACTAAAAGAGGTACATTTCTCTTTGGAAAGACTGATGATGTCACCATCCTACAAATACAGCCAGAGAAGAAAAACCACCCAGTAAAGCATATAACGCACTGTGTTAATGCATTGCTGTCTAATGTCATAACCTAGGTAGGGGTTTGAATCGTGCAAATGCTGACTGTGTGTGTGTCACTGTTGGTCAATGTGGTGTGGGTTTTGCTTTTACTATGGTATGACATAGTATGATTACAACAGTAAGTGCATTGCACACATCAGGTATCTGCGTGGCAAATATATATGTGTACATGTCCTCTCAATCAGGACATAGGTGTGAAGCCTGCATACTACATGAATACATTTGTTTCCATTGACAGGTTGTGCCGCTGCTTCTCAGATCGTAGGTCACATATGTATGTATGTGACAAGGCCATCCACTGTCATGTTCTGTGGCCAAGGTCATCTGTGGCACACACACCCATGACAGTTACTTAAGAGTAGTGTGAGTGAGGGTTTATGCCTGGGGTATATGTCAGACATGGTCATACACAACAAAGACTGCCAAGAATGGACAGTCTTTATAGGTGTACGACTGCCTTGTGGATATGCATTCAGGCCTCTAATGTCTTATGTGATACACTTTGGGACTCCACAATACCTATGGATATGTGGATACCAAGGGACACATGACATAACATGAGGCTGTATGTACACATTGGTACCTAACATACATGTTGAGGGCTACCACCTGTGTGGTACTGACGGGATAGTATGTATAGTACATGAGGATGACTATGCCATAGTCGGCTTACTACTATACAGCATGTATCAGACAACAGGTATCTGTCTGTATGATACCCTTGTGTAGGATATGCGTCCCATCCAGGGAATGCATTGTAGGCCAATCCATGCATTTCCAGATTTGGATGGACACATCCCTAGTGTGTCTGCATGTACTTAAGGGGGCTATATGCCAAACAGGTGTGGTCACAGGAATGGGTGGCGGTCATTACCACTGGTTAGTGTTATAGTGTAGCACCAGAAGGATCCAATTGTTACTGGGTTCCCTACTACTGTGTGTCATTTGTCAAGACATCATCCAATGATTGCTTATAGTCATGCTGTTGAGGTTGTGTATACTACCAGACTGCAAATCATTGACAGATATTAACGGTATCACCCACAGCATAGTGTCAGCCCATGTCATACACACGTCTACCCATGTTAGTACATAACTGTAGTAGAATGCATACTGGCCATTGAAAGATACTATGAGATGTTAACAATGTGTACGACAGGGTATGCCACACATCCCATGTGTCCACTATGCACTTACATCCAGACAGTGCGCACCCACCATGTTCACAGATGTACACTTGCTAATCTGTACTGCACACATCACACACGTACTGTCCACTCACTAACACATGCTGGCAACACATTACACTTCAGCCAAGTGGCATATGGGTGGACAATACATACTCAGACCTAACAGTGGTGTAAACAATGCTACACTGACAATCAGAGCTTTGATGCATAATGTCTGCTCAGATATACCTATAAGGATGTAGTTACACTTCCTTGTTGACAACTTGCTATTATTGCTACACTGCTATAGTGTCACCCTGTGCATCAGCACCATGTTAGCCTGTCCTTCCGTCAATAATGCAGATGACAGGAGGCGACACAGGTATCATCATATGCACAGGGTGTTTTGTTGTTTGCCAGAGCCTGACATTGACCCATCTAATTGACATGTCTGTGTGTGTGTGTGTGTGTGTGTGTGTGTGTGTGTGTGTGTGTGTGTGTGTGTGTGTGTGTGTGTGTGTGTGTGTGTGTGTGTGTGTGTGTGTGTGTGTGTGTGTGTGTGTGTGTGTGTGAGGGACAACAGTACAGCATGGGCCAATGTTGATGTAATGTGTGTGTGTATGTGTGAGCCCTAGTTGTTTGGTTAATGTGTGTGTGTGTGTCTGCATGCACACAGCTCCACCATGTGGCTACCATATACGGTAGTTTGTGGGACAGCCACAGACTGTACCTGCTAGGCTGTACAGATCACTGTCTCCAGCCATGGACACAGTACCTGTGCCTGGCAGGGGTGCTACAGACAGTATCGGGTACCAACCCTGACTGAGTAATGTCATCAGAGGCAGAGGTATGATGACTGGACCCATGTCCCTGCTGGGACTGGCCCGAGCCACGTGCACATGGTCTACTGGGATGGACAATGGACAGGAATGCTGGGGCTGGTACTGCCACTACGGGAGCGGCTGTGAACTGTGGGCCATCTGCGACCACTGCCAGCTGTTGCTATTGCTGGCATGCGTCAGCGTCGATGTTGCAACCGTCCCACAAAGTCCTGGCTCATGGAAGACATGCTGTGGATGGCATCTAATGTCTCCCCCCAATGTCTATCAATGACCATGGTGTAAGTCCGGATGGCACCGGCAAGGTCACGGATGCTGTCATTGATAGAGGTGTAATGTGTCCTCTGCACCCTAAGTCCCTGCCTGGTGTACTGTTCCAAACGTGCCTGAGCCTGCATTACAGCCCGGAACATACTGGTTGTCGTAAGACCTGTGAGGGCACACCTGCCCGGGGCAATATGACCAGTGGTTCTCCCCCGAGAACCCCTGGACCTCCACCTATGTTGTACCATTCCGGGTCTATGGCTATGGCTGTTGTGAGGGGATGCAAGTGCCATGGGTAACACACTCTCCTGGTCAATGCCAACTGTATGCTGTCCATTGCCTATGGCCATTGGTGGTGAGGGATGTATTGACAGTATGAGTGTGTGCATAGATGGGGTTGAACGCTGTGTACTGTTGACTGGCGGACCAATGACAGACCCTGTCAAATCTTTCTGTGCCAAAATACATGTGTCATCATCACCACTATTCGTGGCAGTGGCTTCAGGTTGCCTGCTGCTTTCGCAAACCCCTAACTCAGCACCTGTGAGAGGAAGACAGGAAACACACTTTACGGTCTGCACATGCACACATGCACACATGCACACATGAACACATGAACGCATGCACACATGGACACATGGAAATGGACACATGGACACATGCACACATGAACACATGCACACATGAATACATGCACACATGCACACATGCACACATGAACACTAATACACACATCACTACAGCACATACACACACATACCAGCAATCCAACACATACTCTATAGTGGGTGAAGGTGGGTGTCAGTATCACAAGGTAGACAGTCATTACACACGTGTCAGCATGCAGAATATGTGTTGCACAAGACCATGCAGTGCAAGTGTAGACACCCCTATTAAATGGCAGTATACATGGCTTTGATGCAACTGTGTAGTTGTTCAGTGATTGGTTACACCCTGGAACACAATGTGTACATGGACACAACATTGCTGTGCAGGTATTATCAGCTCTGCAATGCCCTGTGCACCATCACTCACAAGTATACATGCCATGGCTGCATGTGTTATCTGTGTGACACATAGATATCCATGTCTGAGTGCAGTGCCTGTGTCCATAGCAGATAATAGTGGGCACGTGTGTAGCACATGCATGCTATGTACACACACGGGATGTGCGGTGCATGTTGATGTGAAGGAATCCCAGTGGCCGACATGGCCAGTGTACAGTGGTTATGGTGAGTGTGGGACATATTGCAGATATGTGGGTGCCAGACATGGCATGGCATGCTACACAACTACAACATTAAACACCACATATACCCAATGTGTGTCAAGTGACCTATACACCCACCAGCATTCCATGACATATATGTGACACCTTGTGTGGATGGTGACTGCTGTGCATATTGTGTATACTGGCATGTGTAAGCATACAGACAACATGCTATGTATATTGTGTATAGGTGCATTTGTTTGCACACACACAACACTGAGGTGCAAAGCAATGACTGCTATGAGTAGTACTGTGGTCACTGTAACTGGATGGGGTGTAGTACCCTGTGCCATCATCAACATGCATCTTGTGGTCACTCACAGCTACTAATGTGTGCAAGACCACTGCCTAGCATGCTGTACCTGAACTGCAGTGCCGTGGCTACGCTCACAATTACACAGCCACCTTGTACATGGGTGTGTGAGGTGCCCAATAGGGAGCATTGCCTAACATGACTGTGTTATATGTTGCAGAGTGTTACACAGCCCCATGACTGGCCTCTACCCCTGAGGTATTTCATGTGTGTGTGTGCATAACATGTGGGATACTGAAGTGTGACCTTACAGCGGGTGTGTGATAATGCCAAATGTAGCATGTTTTCGTGTACTGCATATGATAAACGTGTTCTGTTGTGTACAGCTGTAGCAACTATGCATATCCAATGTGCAGTACAGTGTTGCCACAATTGTGTCTGCTGCACTGTGCATTGCATGTGAATGAGGCAACTACTGACTTTACTGAGATGATTTGATGTCTCACAGCAAACATGCACAGCATGCATTATGCGTAGGTGTGTTACGTGTACATGGCCTACACCTCACCTATGACATGCACCTTTCATTACCAATATTAAAGTGTTAACACACTCACCAGCATGTATTGTCTGCCCTGCTGTCACACCAGAGGGACCTAGAAGAATATGACACAGTTTATCAGTGGCCACAACTGTGGCATTGCTACAGTGAGTGTACTAAATGACAGTGGGACAACAGTCAACAGTCACAGGTGTACGGACACTATTCCAAATATCAGAATTGCACACGTTAGGCAGCACAACTGCTAAACACACAGTACACATCTCACATATGCATATTCTAACAATACAGGTAACGGTAGTCTACAGCTAGGGCGTATTACCTGCATGCTCCATGTCATCCTGCTGGGTGGTGCTGGCCTCCATGATGACACATGTGTGACGCTGTTGCTGCTGTAGGCCAGGAGCCACCATGCTTAGGAGCATCTCCTCTACTCTGGTGAGAGGGGATGTATGGCCGCCCAACCACCTGTGGCAAGCTGTTGCCTATGGATATCAGATGCATGCCGCCAGACATGTCTAATTAAATCACTGCAGTGATGGTGTACCTGCTCATATGTCTGGTTATGCATGTCTATGTCATTTACCTGGCAAACAAGGTCTTGTCACAGTGCAGTATGGTCATGTTGGTGCTGGCTGGCCCTGGAAATAAGCAGGTTACAGTGCTGCACCAGGCTGTTTAGAATTTCCTGCTCCTCCGCAACTGAATATGATGGGTTTCATTGATGAGCCATAACCCTGGAAGACAATTAAACGGTATGTGTGAGCATGTCATGTGGCACACTTAACATTATGAAATACAGATATCACTTAACTGCCATATATAGCATCTATTTGTCTATCAGAGGATACACACATTCAGTACCACATATCAGTGCTCAGCCCACACATGGCTGACAGTGCCTGCAACACTCCGTATAACACACCAGTATACACCAGTAGTCGGCACACTGTTTGGGATACAATGCACAACCTCGCCCTGGGGGTATATATCAAGCTAATGCATGAAGAAATATGTCATCCAATGCAATGAATGTCATGTACATTTACAGTACTACCGGTAAACCACCCTAGTCTTTGATGCCATACCCCTACCTGACATATGTGCATGGTTGCTGATATAGCTGGCATACTGCTGTAACAGAGTATACATGTTGCTAGGTACACACACATACCCTGTAACACACATGTCATTGCGGGCATGGTACAGGCTTCATTAAACACACATCGGACATACATACGACACACAGATGTATGCCGACACAGATGAGCATTACCTGTGTACCTTATAGTACTTACAGATACCTATGTTTGTGGTATGTAATCTGTGCAGACTACAGGAAACACACAAGACAGTGTTACCAGGGACTGTGAACATACACCATACTGTGCTGTTTAGGCCTACAGCTTCAGGTAGTGCAACAGTTCATATGTGAGCTGGAGTCACCAGCAGTACCACTTACTGAGCATAAATGTATTGCTTCAGCCAACATTGGGACACCACAGTAGTACACAAGGAACTACGTCACAACATATGCCATCCTACTATGTCTGCATCCCAATAACTGACACATCTTTCTCCGGCCTCACATCTAGGACACAAACTACCATGACAGACACAACCTCACACTAAGCTATCACACCTTTACAAACCTTGCACACAGTCACTGTCACACTCATTCCACCTCACATAGCAAATATTGCACTGAGTACATGTGTGTGTGTGCATTGTGTCATAGGTAGGTAATATGCTATTGGCCCTAGGGCCTAGAGCAGCCTAGCCATATGCTACCCTGGCCTTTGACACACATGCAATGTGATTTCAATTGCTCCTGTCAACCGGATACACAGAAGTGAGTCCTAGGGCATATTACCTATCTCCAAAACAATCATCAGGGGTATGTATGACATCTGCTAATGAGGAGCCTTGTTTGTTCATGCTGGGTGGTTTAGTCCAGAGTATGGCATATTTGTGGATAGGAACCTGTACCTCCAGCATGTGCTGTTTAGTGAGGTGACAAGGATTAGGGCCCTAGGTCATGTAGCCCGGAGGGATTATGAGGTGTTGTCATGGTGGTTGGCCGACTGCTATGGGTGTGACATACCTCTGTATGTCCGGCAGTGGTAATCTCTGGGTGGGCGGTATGCAATGCACTCTAGCTGTAGTTTGTGAGTCAGTCTGCATAGGGTGTGTGTTTGAGGGCAGTATTACTCTTTGTTAGGTATGTCTGTGGCCTTTCCACTTGCTGTAGTTGTCATGTGAGGTACATACCACATGGGGCATTGTGATGAGTAGAGGGGAACAATGATCTATATTTCCCTAGATGACACACCTTTTGTGATGACACGTACCATGTAGACAGATTACATTACTACTGTTGTCACTGTGATTATCAAAGGGGAGCCTACTGTCCACCTGTGTCCAATGTAGCCTTCTGACACCATCAGTGTTAGGCAGGCTATCGCCTATGTAGCAGTTTCTGCGTAAGGTATTTTGGAATGGGGTATGACACTGTGGTATCAACACTGGTGTTCAGTCCATGCCTTGGACAACAGGCACCTGTTGCAGTACATATGACCCCGTGTCTCCCTCACTCTCTATTATATATATATATATATATATATATATATATATATATATATATATATATATATATATATATATATATATATATATACATATATATATATATATATATATATATATATATATATATATATATATATATATATATACATATATATATATATATATATATATATATACGCACATACATACATATCTATCCGTATCTATCCATATCTATCCATATCTATACATATCCATGCAAATTTATACATATCCATACATATCCATACATATCTATATATATATATATATATATCCATATAATATCCATATATATATATATATATATATATATATATATATATATATATATATATATATATCCATATATCCATATATAGCAATATATATCTATATTTATCCATATATATATATCCATATATATCTAAATATATCCATATATATATATATATATATATATATATATATATATGTATGTATATATATATATATATATATATATATATATATATATATATATATATGAATACACACACACATATATATGTATATACACATGTATATATACACATACATGTAAACATCCATCGCTGTAAATATAGCTGCACATATAGGCACATATACTGCCCACCTTTCATGGTGGGGATGTCAATTATGCAACAGTTGTGAGACATACGGTTATGTAATACTATTGCTCAATGTTGTGCAGAATGTATTCTGCTGTCCTCAGGCCATATAGCTGTTGCAGGCCTCTCTGCCTGTAGCTCAGTCCCACAGCGTTTAACACCACATGACATATACTGGCACTGCTTGCTTTCTGCAATGCCATACACTACAACCTACATACATATGTGCACATAGCAGTCTTCAACAACATACGTATGTCCAGCCTTCACTAACAGTTGCAGTATGTCCCTTGCCCTATGCAAATGTGCATGTACATATAGATACAGACTGCTGCCACATATGGATGATTCACAGTATGTAGAGTACCCTTCAGACACATCTTTCGGATGTCACCAAATACATGTCTGTTACATACCTTACCTTTGTATTCCTCACCTCCATCTGTTGTAGGTGTTGTTTTTTTATTGTTTTTTTTTTTTTTTTTTTTTGGTTTTGTTTCCTATGTGTGTTGCTGTTTGTTTTCAGCATCTGGCTCCTTCTGCCTGTTTGTGTCTGTCTGTCTCTGTCTGTCTCTCTCACTCGTGCTCTCTCTCTCCCAGTTGTTGCAATGATATTATTGCATGTGTGGACAGCAGATACAGGCTGCTTTTCTAGGTATCTGCACATGTGTATGTGATGGCCTCTGCACCAATTGGTGGCCACCATTTAGTAATTGCATGCAGCTTGCTGTGTGGTAATTGTAGTTCTCACTGTGATTTCAGGACACTGCTAGAAAATGATAGGTTAAGTAGGCATAGCCCTTTCAGTTTTGCAAGGTGGGGACCATGCTTGTTTGCTGTGGACACTGTTTTCTCAGTCAGATGGTTGGTATATGTCTCATATCTGAAGCTGGGTTGTAGCCAGTGAAATGCATGTTGTACTGAAACCTGACTGTTGCTTCTTCCAGTACACTCTTCTCAGTGTGTAGGTTTACTCACACCTTCTAATGCTAACACTGGATACATGGGAGTATGTACTTTCTTTTCAAATTAGAGAATTAACTGGCATACAACAGTAGTTATTGCAATGTATTCCTATGGCTTTCCTATTTTCCCTTTACATTCTCTCATTGTAATGCATGTTATATTTCTTTCAACACCAAGTTATTGTATATCTGCTGTGGTTTAGTATTACGTCATGCAGACTGGGGAGTCCAAGGTGTGGGGTTTGAGACTGACAAGGGTATTTTATTTTGTTGCTGAGCAGTACAAGGGCCCTGTCATACAGAGTGACTAAGGCACTTTTAAGCAGTTGTAAGCGGGTTTGCACGGGTTTGAGCGATGCTTAGCGATGCTAAGCTCAGCTTAGCTTAGCTTATTTTATTTTAGCAATACTAAGCCAGGCTTGTCTTAGCTTATCATATCTTAGCAATGCTAAGCTAAGTGCACACATGCGCACACTGGTGCAAACCCGCTTACTACTGTTTACAAGTGCTCACTCCCACTAACCCCTGTGCTCATTTCTTTGACAGAAAAGTAAATGGGGAGATAGGAATGTGGTGATAAAGGGTGCACAACGAGGGGAAGACAGTAGGGAAACCAGCTCGGGATGTACAGGATGGGTGTGGAGAGGGTCCATAGCTGCCCAATTCCTTACCAGCAACAGCTGTGCATATGCAGTACATTAGGAGGGATTTTTGAAACCTTCCACCCCTGAGAGAGGGGTGAGGACAACTACCAATTATAAATATCAGGCACATGCACTGTTTGTGAACTGCTACACATTACTCACTTCTGAACAGTTTGTGGTTTGTTTGTGTTGACATTAGCACAGTTTGCTCAGGACAACTGGACATATTTCACTACTGTGTATGCCTACCTACACCCTTGGTTGTACCTGACTACATGGGTATATAGTACCTTTGGGTAGGGGTACAGAAGTGCAGAATGCATTATTTATTACTGTGTGATATTTATCTTACTGAACATGCAGAGTTGCTGTGTACCTGTAAGTCTATAAAGGCTAGTAGTCTGTCTGAGTAGCTCCCACCTGTGGACATATCCAGATGGTAGTCAGAGGTCAGTCTAGTATTCTTTGACTGTGCACCACAGCAGTCTCTTCAGCACCTGAACAATGGCATTGTCATAGGTGGTTGCTAGCAGTACATGGCTACATCCTTTGATATTTCTGTGTTGTACTTCTACATAAGGGCATGCTTGTGGGATTCATTCTACAGCTATTTGCCGAGTGTGTAACAGCAGACAAGCTGATATGCCTGTGTGTTTCTGACTCTTCCAGGCCTCAGATACTCTCAGGTATATATTTGAACAGCCTCAGGGAAAGGAACATATAACTGGGATACACCTGTGATATATTTCAGACATTTTGTGGTTCAGACTTTGGGGGATTCAGAGCATATGTATTACTACACCTTTTCTGACGTGCAAGCAGTGTCTACTCTCACTTATTGACATTTGTCATTAAGTGAGATTCCCCACCTTTATGCCTACTGTTAGTACATTTCACAGGGAGTCAGAGGGGAACAGCTAACATTTGTTTACAAATCAGGGTCATCACTGTAGATCAGTCACTGTTGGGAGGTCTGGCCTGTGACCTATGCAAATAAGCCAGTATTTATCCTGCTCTGATACTGTGTGGGGTTTGTAAGGTGCTACTGTAACATTATTCCCTACTAGCATTGCTGATTCTCTTTTCACAGTCATGTCATGCAATTCCACAACACCTGCTGGTTAAGGCCCACAGAACAAAATTTGTGTTATGCCATTCCTATTTTCCCTTTACATTCACTCATGGTAATGCATGATATATTACTTTCAGCACTAAGTTATTGTACATCTGCTGTGGTGTAGTGGTACTTCATGCAGACGGGTGATTCCTGGGTTCGAAACTGACAAGGTTTTTTATTTTGCTGCTGAGCAGTACAAGGGCCTTGTCATACAGAGTGACTAAGGCACTTTTAAGCAGTTGTAAGTGAGTTTGTGTGGCGCTTAGCAATGCTTAGCTAAGCACACACAAGCTCACACTCGCGCACCCCCGCTAACTACTGCTTAAAAGTGCTTACTCCCGCTAACCCCCGCGCTAATTTCTTTTAAAGAAAAGAAAATGGGGAGATAGGAAAGTGGTGAAAAAGGGAGTACAAAGAGGGAAAGACAGTAGGAAAACCAGCTCGGGATGTGCAGGATGGGTGTAGGGAAGGTCCATAGATGCCCATTTCTTTACCAGCAACAACTGTGCATATGTTTGAAATTTGGTGTGAAATTTGAAACCTTCCACCCATGAGAGAGGGGTGAGGACAACAAAATATGTTGTACTGCCAATTAGAATTATCAGTTTACATGTCCAGCGGACATGTGTGCGAATTGGTCAGCTATTTATGGGGCGCAATTTTTTTGTGGGAACAGATTGCCCTTTTTTTTTATTTATTTTTTTTCAGGTGAGAGTGGAATGTGAGGCTGTGGAAGTAGGTATATTTGGGGAGGTAGGTTAGAGAGGTAAACAGACAAGACAAACAAGACGCATACAGGGGTGGAGTTTGACACATGGGGTGGGTGAACACAATTGACGGGGAAGGATGTTTGGAAATCGCAAGCCCATGAGCCCACAGATGGTAACAGTGGAACTGAGATCCCCACCCATGGGCAGTCACCACTGCACCTTCACAGCCCTGAGGGTGGCTCTGCTGAGGGCTGTGTAGGATGGGCAGGCTCATCCGAGAGATGCACCACTCTTTCCTCGAGCTGGAGTAGGGGATCAGTGACTGAACGCTGGATCTCCCTACGCACCAAAGCCCGGACCCTAGCAAGGGTGACAGGTGGCCCTCTTCTGCTCACGCTTGCATGGAGGGGACGAGCCCCATCCCCTGCAGTGCTTCCCCCCGAAGGTGGCACAGGACCAACGGAGGAGGGGAGCCTGGGCTAGGCACCAGAGCCGCTGGTGCCAGGTGCACTTGCCAGCTGAGGAGGGACAGGTGGGTCCGCTGGGACCGGCCTTCCCATACTTTCTGTGATTAGGTGTGTTTAATTACAACATAAACAACAACATTCCAGATTAGTTGTAACAGCATGCAGTAATATTCCCATTAACCCAACACACCAAGGTTCCAGCAGTTGAACAGCAAGCATAACACATGCATATATTGAACGACAGTGGATATTCCAACAGCATGCAGTGATGTTTGGTAGCAACAGGCCACCATGAATGTGGTGTTTGAAAAGGGCACATGCATCAACATCAATGCAAATATTTATAAAACAATAGGACATATGTCCCAACAAATATTTAAGATTACACATACCCATTGAGGTGTGGAATTGCATGGTTTATGCACATATGGTAGGGTGTAGAAAAAACCTCGGTTAACATCTTATAATGACCTTTTAGTCTACATTACATTCCCAGTGACTGCAAGTGTATATCCCCTACCTGTACTATTACACTTGCCACCATACATTAGGTTGTGTCATGGGTTTGGCTAGTTCAATATATGCTTGACCTATATCTGACATACTAACTGTCCAGGATGCAGATGTTACTGCTACATATTTCTTGTTTGCATTTATATTGTTTTATCTATATATCTGAAATGTTTTCACATGACATTTTCACTTTGATTTGTACAGAACCCTGCATTTCTTGACACACACTCACATTTCTGGTGAATAATTATATGCTACACATGTGCCAGGTTTACTTATTCATGCCAGCCAGTAACTGACTATTGTGGACTGTATATATGTTTCACAGCTACTAGCAATTCCATCACCCACTTTATATGGGACTGCATAACTCTGGGTTGCCAGCACATTTTCAAACAGTACTGTTTGTATAATGCAAGGGTACAACATTTCAGACTCTGTGACACAGACACACTCTGGGTTTTAGACCTTTATTAATGACATTGCACAGTTTTCCACAGGCTCACTCCTTTATTTGTTTTAACGGTGTTTATGCAGACATGTTTAAGACATATTATACCTTTATTAATAGGTTAGAACAATCTTTTTTCAGGCTCACTCACTTATGTTATATGACAGTGCCTGCAAGGATATTATTCCAGACATATGTTACCTTTTTTAATGGGTTACTACACTCTTTGTCTGCCTCTCTGACGTTTTTATCTGACAGTACATGCAGAGGACTTATTCAGGCAATTCTATGGCTGTTTTATTGGACTAGAACACTTTCTTTCATGCTCCCTCCCATATTTTATATAACAATACATGCAGAATAATCACTATCATGCCTGGTGGCGCAGCCTTAGCAGCCTATCAGCATAGGCTTGCTGATTCGCAGCACGGTCACCTGCAGCTGTAAAGTAAATGAAGGGATATTGAGACATACCTATCCATTATACATACTCCATTATCAAGTCTTACATACTGCATTCCATGGCTACATACTCAGTTGTGGGGCATTCTGCATCCCACGGGCCTCCTGTATCCACTGGTTCAGGCGGTCCTGCTTTCGTCTCTTCATGTCTGCATGGTGGTGATGGACCTGCTCACCAGTCCGAGGAACACCTGTGGCACTGGTGAGGTCACGAGCTAACCGGTTCCAAGCCTCTGCCTTGTACTCCGTCGCTTGGAACTGGCCCTGCAGGAGTCTTGTCTCATGACGGTGGACAAGGAGCCAAACCATGTATTTGGACTCCTCGATGCCCCATCATTGCGCTCGGAAGTGTGAACCCTCTCCTGCACCTGCCATTCTGACTGCAAATGTGAGCTACAATCAGTTATGGCAAGTATTCCCGCCTATGGTGCTTAAATATGCCGCATTTCCTGCACTTTTTTGTGATTGGCCGTTTTGTAAAATTCTTGGCTGACTGCAGACCTGCTTAGTAATGGTTAAACTACCATTCGTAACTTTACGAAATCGCTACATTTACGATCTTCAGGTTTTGAGTCCGTGTGGTTATGAAATGCTTGGTGCAATAGTACATATACTTATTGAACAATGGAAGTGTTAACTACAAGATATGTGCTGATTGATTTTTATGCTTATCATTGAATTTTATGTTTATTTTTATTTAACTGTTGTAGTTTTAAATTGAATATTTTTTGAAGTCAACCATCATTGCTTACATCACGAGTAAATACTATTTAAGTTACAGGAAGTGATGTATCAATTGTTTGAAAAGTTTGGTAGGCACCAAATGAAAGCACTTATTTCGATTGTGGTGTATTTTACGTTACTTGCAATTAAACTTCTTGGTCCAGTCCATTGTTCATTGGTTCTTGGATTGTTTGTTGCTGGTCTTATTGTCTTGGTTTTTCTTGGGGCGCGGACATGGCTGAGACGGAGATTGCAACAACACAGGACAGTATTCTTGGTAACTTAACGCAACTAATTGAAAGACTAACGGATAGAATTGACCACTTGGAACAACGCGGTTTATCACAGGACTCTAACCTTTCTCTTCATGCAAATCCATTTGTGGACATTAACGGAATTGGTTCAGGTGAACCGGATAGAAGGCGTCTTTCTTCTGGGAGTCAACTTGATGCTACAGAAGGTGAACAACCATCGACTTCAAGAGAGCCTAATTCAACAAGGAATAATTAAATATCTTCCTGGTTAAGCAACAATTATGGTTTTATACCGACAACAAACATTGTTACAGGTACATCAAAAACATTTAATGACAAATTATCTGAGTTGGATTATATTCTTTATATTCTTCTAAAAGTTAAGAAATTACAGATGGATAACAACTACTTCCAAGAATGTTTAAAAAGGAAAATTGTTCCCAAGGGTTTACGTGTGTGGAGATTTCCTATGGGACTTACAGCTAACTCACCTTTACATATGGACTTAATCAAACTATTTGATAAGTTTGGGTTTGATTATATGAATTTGGTTATTGGTGACAACAAAAAGACTATTGTTTCACTGTCAAAAAAGGCAGAAGAATTGAACATGTCAGTGCAAAATGATTCTGCCTTTTCCAGTAACGATTATGACTATTAGCGTATTTTTAAATCAATTGATGAGAAAATGAAATTAATAAAGGACAGAAAATTAAAAAAGTTAGATCGAGACCTTAATTCATATGGGCAAGGTATGGCTTTTCCCCCACCCCCAATTTCACAACAATGGGGATATAAAATGTCGGTCTATGACAGTGGAAATGTTAACAACAGTAACTTGTCTACTATAGGAGAAGAAAGTGATTTGGAAGACAACACTTTTTTAGAGTTAGACCAATTTCCACCATTATGGAGATCCGAAAGATTAATACAGCGTCAGCAGTCATTTCAACTGCAAGGTCAGACAAGGAACTGGGGGCCGCAAAATCAAGCCCAGTATCGGGGAATTTCCACCAGAGGGAGAAACAAACAATACAGAGGCCAATGGAGGGGTCGTTAGTAAATGAAAGCATTATCAAGAGGCCCATAAAGTATACTAGTACCACAGGAGACTTTACTGTTTACAACTATTCAGATTTTACCTTTGATGACTGCATTTGTGATTTACTTTCACGTGGTGAAACCTTTGTTCCTAGTAAAAAGATGAATGTAGTACATTCCATCATTGACTTGAAAATATTTGTTAGAAAGTTAAATTTAGGTTTACTGTTTCATAATACTGAACAGGTAACAAAACCTCTTTATGTTTTAAGTTCTTTCAATCCACCTTTGCATCCTACATTGGAAGTATTTGAAAAATTATGTGAGTTGGATTTTCGTAACCTGGACATATTTAACTTCAAGAACAAAACATACAATTTGTCAAAAAATGAACTAAATACATTAAATATGATTATGGATACAGGAAATATTAGATTTATAAAGCCTGACAAGGGAGGTGGCATGACTATATTTAACATTCATGATTACAATAAAGCATTAGAAAATACTTTAAACAGTAACACATATGCATTGAGTTCAACTAATGAACTAAATGGTGCATATAAACGAATTAGAGGAATTATTTACAATTTATTTATTGAAGGTAATATAGATATTGATGAGTTTAATTACATGAATGTGTCTTATCCTAGGACACCAACTATGTTTGGAGTCCCCAAAATTCATAAGGATTTACAAAAACCACCTTTCAGGCCGATTGTAGATGCACAGGGGTCCATAACTTACCCAACAGCAAAATTTATAGACATCAACTTAAAAACTTATATACTAACTGAAAAATACATGTTGAAAGACTCATGGGATTTTCTGTCTACTATAGGGTCTATTGATTATAGCGAAAATGACATTTTGGTTACAATTGACGTTAAAGACTTGTATTCCGTTATTCCACATGAGATCGGAATGGAGTGGTTTAATTTATTTTTGTACGACAAGGGCTTAACCCAAGGAAGAATTAATTTATTTGATCAATTGTTGGATATTTGTTTAAGAAACAACTTTATAATTTTTAACAAAAATACTTATTTACAAATTGAAGGAGTAGCAATGGGGTCCCCATGCGGGGGCCTTTATGCGAACATAGTAATGCACATGTGGGAGAAGAAATATATTTTTGAATCACTATATTTTAATTATTGTAAGACCTATTTACGCTTTTTAGACGACATATTTATTTTATGGTGTGGAAGTGTTGAAAAATTGGATGAATTTTTAGTATATATAAACTCAACAACAACGTTTCTAAAATTTACAGCAGTTATGAACTTTACCTCTATAGCTTACTTGGATGTGTTATTGGAAAAGGATACTATAAAAAATGAATTTACATCCAAAATATATCGAAAAGCAACCTATAGTAATTGTTTGTTGCATTTTAACAGTTGTCACCCTTTTTCCCAAAAAAGAGCGGTGTTGAAAGGTCAATTTGTTAGGGCCTCTAGAATGGTCAGCAATAGAGAAGACTTTATAGTAGAACGTTTGAACTTAAGTGGAATGTTCAGGAACAGAGGCTATCCAGATCAATTGATAAGCAGTATTATGTATGAAGTTGTAACTAAACGTGACAATTTATATTACATTCCTCTAATTAAAAAGGCCACCCCTGTATTATCTAATGAAATAATGGCAAAAAGTACAGCGGACACAGATGACAAAAACATTGTGTCAACATCTACCAACAACAATGAAAAAATTAGTAATTACAGTAGATGCTAAAGGTTTTACCAAAAGTTTTATTACTACTTACAGTTCTGATAGTGAGGCTATAAATAATATTATAAAGAAAGATTGGTTGCTTATTCAAGCAGATAGATCATTACATGGCTATTTTGACGTAACGCCATCAACAGTATACAAAAAAGGTATGAATTTGAAAAATTGTTTAGAACAAAAATTAAATAGAGGTTATGGCAGGACTTTTAGATGTGGTAGGTGTAAGTATTGCTCTTATGTGTTTGAAACCAATGAAGTTTTGATTAATGGTATTAAAATTCATTTGAAAGAAAAGGCTTGTTGCAACAGCAAAAAGGTTGTATATTGTGCCTTATGTTGCAATTGCACTACGTTTTACGTAGGAAAAACGGAAAGGAAATTTAAAGAACGAATTGGCGAACACATTAGAGCTATACGTGACCATAATGAATTAAATGCTTTAGCAAAGCATGTTAATACAGAAACTTCTCACAAGTTTAAATTTGTAGTCCTTGATGTTCAAAAATTTGATATCAGGGGTGGTGCGTGACAACTAAAACTTGAAAAACTTGAACTGGAATGGCAACTTAAATTGAATGCACACAATTGGCCAGGCTTGAACAATTCCACATTGATTGCTAATATACTTAAGTTGAAATCACTTATGAGATAGTAATAGTAGAACAAATATTGTTGTGGTTATTTGATTAAGTAAACTAACACAATTCTCAACACACCACACATGTATGTTTCAACATTTACATTTTTTATATTTTTTATATTTAATTTTACTAAATATAAATATAAATTATTGTAAAATGATACTTATTTAAATACATTTATAATAATCACAATCTATTTATATACAAATATAAATTATTGTAAAAGGATATTTATTTAAACATATGTATATTAATTACAACCTATTTATTATCTACTTACTATTGTTATTTATGATTAAATTTTACATTTTATATACAATATCTTAATAAATTTATGTTTTTATTTATCTTACACAGTATATTATATATTATATGTGAGCATTTTACAAAATTAATCGCAGTACATACACAACGATATAAGCATGCATCAATGTAATTGACAAGCTGGTAAAAACAATATTTGTTGAATAGCGGATTTAACCATTCACAATAATAATAATTTGTTGAATGAAATGTGTAATGACAATACGAGTATTTTAGTATTCCGTTTCTTTTCAAAGAATAGTATAGTAGAACAATATATGAGTAAGGTTGAAAAAGCCAATATATATATATATATATATATATATATATATATCTATATATATATATATATATATACGTTACATTCAATTTTAAATTTCATTTCATGTATTTTACATATGCTCACTTTACGTAATATTGTATTTTTATTTTCCGCTATTTTGTGACATACTGTGAGCGTATTTTACCTATGATTTTAATATACGAATTAACATGTGGAAGTCTAGGTTATTTAAAAATAGTCGTTATGAAACAACAATATATTTACACACATATATATATATATATATATATATATATATATATATATATATATATATACACTTATGTTTAGTGCAAGTACTTTGCAAACAGAAAAACCTTGTTGTTTCATTTGATGATTTAATGATTTTTAGGTAGTTGAGTTGATAGGGTTGTGTGTATGGTGAATTAAAACGTTATAGACACGAATGTTACAAATAGATGTGTCAAAAGCTTTTTAAAGTGGTCTTGTGAAGTTGATATTATTATTCATTTAAAAACAACTATCTTAAAAAAACTATTACCAAAAAATATTTCTATTCTATTCTATTTTATTTGATGTATCTAGGTATTTGGATTGACTGAGTTGTGCAAACGGTGAACTACAAAGTTACTGGTACAAATGTTGTACATATGTTGATCAAATACTTTACTTTATTTTTTCATCACTACATTTACGATCTTCAGGTTTTGAGTCCGTGTGGTTATGAAATGCTTGGTGCAATAGTACATATACTTATTGAACAATGGAAGTGTTAACTACAAGATATGTGCTGATTGATTTTTATGCTTATTATCATTGAATTTTATGTTTATTTTTATTGAACTGTTGTAGTTTTAAATTGAATATTTTTTGAAGTCAACCATCATTGCTTACATCACGAGTAAATACTATTTAAGTTACAGGAAGTGATGTATCAATTGTTTGAAAAAGTTTGGCAGGCGCCAAACAAAAGCGCTTATTTCGATTGTGGTGTATTTTACGTTACTTGCAATTAAACTTCTTGGTCCAGTCCGTTGTTCGTTGGTTCTTGGAATGAATGTTAATAGTGGCTGCTTCCCCTGTGTTATCATGGCTTAGTGATTCTGTACTTTGATTATGATGCAAAGGGTCCTGGGTTCGAACCTTGTCATTCTTTTATTTCAATACTGTCTAGACAGGCTAGGGGGTGTGGCTGCGTTTAAGCAACTTAGCTCTACGTTGCTCCCGGGTGCCCTATGGTGCCCTGGTTTGCACGGCATGCACGTCCGCGCAAACACATTGCGCTGGGTAAAGCGCTTTTAAAATTTGGGCAACTCTATTGCGCTGGGTAAAGTGCTATTACACTATGGGCAACTCTGTTTAGCTGGGTGAAGCGCTATTAAACTATGGGCAACTCTGTTTAGCTGGGTAAAGCGCTATTAAACTATGGGCACCTCTGTTTAGATGGGTTAAGTGCTATTAAACTATGGGCACCTGTGTTTAGCTGTGTAAAACGTTGCTTAACATCAGGCTATTATATATCTGGGTCCTTTAAAAAAATATATTTTGTTCACTGATACATTGGCCATGTCACTGCTTTTAATAAAATTTTAATCATATATGTCTGGTATTATTTCAAATACTGATTTAAAACATAAATAAGAAGGGGAGTGGTGGGACTCGAACCTTGAATGCCTTCTCTTTGTGCATACGCTCTACCATTACGCTATTGCAATTTGGTGCGATTTGCATAAACAATCTTTCTTATGCTCTACCATGTCAGAATTGCTAACTCTAGCTAAGCAATGGGCACACCCACGCACACACGTGCAAATACGGGCAGCTATATCGTGGATTTAAAAAAAAAAAAATTATTTATTTTATATAAGTGTGATGGGGGTTTACAGTGTCAGGGAGTGTGATGTTGGTTGCAAGTACATTTGAGCGAACTCTCTCTTGTGTATTGATATTATGCTTTTTAAAACCTTGCAGGGGCATGCACATTTAGACTGCTCGGCAGTCGGACACACCCCCTGCTTTCCTACTCAGTCCGTGTAAGAGTTACGGTTGAGTCAGTGTGCCCTCATGAATATTCATGGCATGCTGACATCAAACCATTCAACTGCAGCCTCCAAGTAAGACATATTAAGTCTTACAAGGTGGATTCGTGAATCCGGGGGACTATCTTTGCATACATCCTTACAATGACTCATCCTCCAGCCTGAGCAGGCCAGAGCTTACAAAATATTCCTGACACATTATTTTTTCTTTCTTTCATTTATTAACATTCTTAAACCAGACTCTTTTAACTCATTAACCCCGAGTACCTTCTCATGGGGCCTCTGTGCTTAACACCAAGTGTGCCATGAGAAGATACTAATTGTAAGCGGTTACTCCCGAGTGCCTTCCACAAGCGTGATAAACTGTATTGCAGATTTGTAGCTGATCTTAATGTAAAACACGCTGAAATCATAACTGAACGTGTAAATAACTTTATATAGTTACCATTCAGCGTGTTTTTACATTAAGCTCACATTAAAGATATTGTAGAAAATCATGTTTAAAAGTTCTTGATAAAGCAAGCGGTGGCAGCCAATCAGATTCTTGCAATCCAAGCCACCACTTGTGTCACCCCCCCACCCCAACATTATTTTCTTTTGTTTTCCGCAAATAAATAGAGGGTCCAGCAGCAGGTATTTCCTTTCTTTCTGCAAATATTTGCAGATTTTACTTGCTACTGGATCCCTCTATTTATTCTGAGAATGGAGTTCACAGATCGCTACTGGAGAAATCACACCAGTTTGACCGTTGTCATCAGGAAGTTTCACTGCTCTTCTGCCCTTCTAGGTCAGGTAAGAGAAATGTTCAATTAGGCCCCTGAAAGCTCTCATCCCAATGGCAGCCATTGAAGAGGAAGTAGATGGGAAAGTAGGGGCAAAGTCAGCTTTGAAGCTTTCAAATAGACTTTGCTTGCTTTGTTACAATTTATAAAAAAGAATCAGGTGCAGTGGAACATTTCTCAGAGAGAAAATGCACCACACCAGCTCAACTTTGAAAAGGCTTCAGTCACCGAAGTTTAGTTAAAGCATAAATTACTCACTGAGGGACCACCAAAAGAAAGTAAGGCTTT
This sequence comes from Protopterus annectens, assembly GCF_019279795.1. Lineage (NCBI taxonomy): Eukaryota > Metazoa > Chordata > Ceratodontiformes > Protopteridae > Protopterus > Protopterus annectens. The sequence goes on along the minus strand of NC_056725.1, from coordinate 999,190,347 downwards.
AAGTGATTTGCTTGATTTTTTCTTAATGGGAAGTGTTCTGTCCATTTGAAAACTAGGGCTGTAATACACTGTTAAGTTGTAGGAGCACACCCCATTTCTGGAGCCACCCAGGGAACGCCTCCTTCAGTAGTCTAATTTTTTATTAATTGTAGGTTTTTTTTTTACACAGCATTAGTGACTAGTTTTTGCAAAGAAGTGTAAAGTTACTGCATATAAGAACTGTCCATTCTTATTGCTGGCCTTCAACAAAAGTTTTCCTTTACAAGAGCTACCTGAGCTAATTGGCAATGATAATAGAATTAAATGTGTTAACAGGAAGTGTGGGGTCCGCTTTCCAGGGTTCACTGATCAACGACTCCTTTTTAATGTGAACATATGAAAACATTGTTCTTACAACTCCAAGTAGCAGGTAATTGTTTTCTTTTACTGACAGCTATAGAAACTTGATGCTTCTGTACACTGATAATTGCTCTTAATGCTACGGGAGATGTCCAGTCTGATAAAAAAAAAATAATCCCTTTAAGATTGGAGATGTTTAGAATATGCTTTAAGCTATCTGTACTTTTTATCGGGGTAGTTCAGCAAGGAATTTTCTGTCCTTGCTGTGGGGGTAGAACAAGTCTCCAACATCTGAAGGATTGGAAAGGCTGTCAGAATTGCACAGCACATTACTATAATGTCTTGATTGAGCTGTGTGTTTGATCGGCGGGTGTTAACGATTTATTTATTGGGGATTAAATGCATTTTGAATCACAAGGTCATGGGTAAGCAGTTACTTGAAGAATGATGCAGTGGCATTTCTATGTCTGTACCAAATAAATAAAGTGGCACATTTAATTTGCGAAACTTTCCAGTGCGTTGTAGAGCAGGACAGAAGAAGCAGCACGGTTTAGGACATGCACATTATGGTTAGTTATTGTCTGTTTGAAGCAGTGACAGGTTTAGAGATGTAACTGGGTTTTATCTATATGATTTTAAATTAAAATTTTATAAGGAGAGTATGGGTGCATTGTCAACAGTTAGTACAGCAAAGCCAACAGATAAGGTTAGTGATAACGTCAATGGATGTTTTTCAGGTCCTAACTAAAGATCACTTTTTCTGTCAGTGAATTTTCCATTGACATGCTGTGCTGTAGTATGTGCTGTTTGGAAATGGCTCTCTGTTGCAGCTTTATATTAATTTTAAGTAGACTGTTATCTGAATTAAAAACAAAAAAAATGTGTTGCATGGAGAGGAATGTAAACCCTTTTCTTTATTGTACAGAGTGATTTTTTTTCAGTGCTTTTATTTTTTCATTCTGTAACAAGAGAAAAATGGTCCAACAGATAACCAAGCATTTAAAAAAAAAGCTAGTTCGCAAATGGTGCAATCTATAGCCAATAATACAAAAGACTATTTAATATGGAGAGTAACAATTAACTATAGTAGCTGGCTAGATCGAAACTTCATACATGGAGTTTTGTATGATGAAAATCTGTAGGATAGTGCATGAGCAAGGCTTCTAGTTTCTCGTGGTAACTAAGATTTGTGAGATAAGAGATGATTTTGCTTATGAAACCTATGCTGTTTTTCAATTTTTTTTCTTTTTTTATGCTAAAGGTTGTGCTTGAGTCTGATTATCACAAAGTGCAATGGAACCATGGCATCTTAGATTTGCTGCCAATGCCACTGGCAGTTAGTTGAGGAAAATATAGAAGGATTTCTGGACAAAACTAGCCACATGGTGACAGGAGAGGCAGCTATTGAACCTATGCCTAGATGTCTGACAATTGTTTAGCTTGATAATAGGGCATTGCAAGTTTTGTAGGTTGTCTTGATTAGTTGTTCTTTTTTTTATTTTTCAATTTGTCTGTAAGCTGCATTCAATCAAGCAATTGGACCTGATTGGCTGCAGCACCCTGGGAAGTAAGTTGTATGCAGCTCTAACATCTGGCATTATTGTTTGACTGCCAGAAAAGTTTTCTAAATCTTTAAGTACCCTGTACCACCTTCAGTTGAGTACTCAGTTTTCAGTGAAATTGTAGAACACTAGACTCTGCATAACCTAGCAAACACAATCCCATTTTTAGATATGCTATTTATCTCTGTCATTGTCAGTCTGACATAATTTTATTTAGATAGGTAGTGAGGTAGGTATACAACTAGACAGAGAGAACATATAAATATTTAGATCATTAATTCCATGGAGGCTTATGGCCTCCTGAAACTAACCCCACCCCCATGCATTGTATGGATGTATTTTCTATTTCCAGTTATCCAGGTTGTGCTTAAAAAGGGGTAAAGAGGTACTCTGCTTGACATGGAGAGGAAGTATATTCCATAGATGCGGCAGTCTCTGGGACACAAATCTGTCCCACCAACAAGTCCTATTGATGTCACAGACCAGGTTGAGGCCGCATGTGTGGGTTACTCGAGTGGAGCTTGACTTGCAGATATGCAGCAGTCCCTTCAAGGTGGAGTCCAAGATTGCCTTTTATGCCAGACAGATGTCACCTCTGAGGAGTCTGTATGAAACTGAGTAGAGGGATAGGACTTTTAGCCTATCTGTATATGGTAGATTTTTGAGGCCCTGGATTCTCCTGGTTAGGAACCTCTGTGGTATCTCCAGCTGCTGCTTGAACTTTGCAAGGTACATGCCGAATGGGGCATTGTACTCAATAATGGGCCGTAGAAGAGAAGAATACAGGGATGTTATGACCTCACTTGGGTTCTGGGGTTGTGTTCATATTTTTCCACCAGTCAGAATATGACATCATATTTGGAAACTCTTGTGCTCAAGACTACACATGTTAGTTCTGGTAACTGCCATAATGTCAAACATCATTTGCCTAAGTGTGCTTAACCCAGACCACTCAATTTTTTGCCATCTTCCACAGTTCTGATCATGATCCTATACCATTTGCTTGGTAAAGTTCCTGTGTTCATTGCTTACATACAGATCATCAATCAAAGCAGGGTAGACAGTCTGTTTCTGGTCTAAAATCCATTGGGGCCATTGGGGGTAATTTTCATTTAGGTTATTGTGCATACTTGAAAGGGTTGCTGAAGGGGTTGTTGATGGAAATTTTGCGTTCTGGTGCTTTTGCATAATAGGATAGACTGTGGATATGGTCACTGGGGAGATGTTACATTTGGTGCTTTTGCATACTCACACAACACCAGATAAAGAAGGTATGTGCTAACCATAATGTTCCATCTCTGTTGTCCATTTTTTTCATTCTTCCTCAGCTACCTACCCTCTGAACCCCCAGATTTTTTTCTTCCTGTGTATATATGTATATACAGTGCATATAAAAAGTGTACACACCCCTGTTAAAATGCCAGGTTTTTGTGATATAAAAAATTAGACCACAATAAATCATTTCAAAATGTTTCCCATGCTTCACTGTGGGGATGGTGTTCTTTTGGTGATGCGAAGTTTTTGCACCAAATGTATCTTTTGGAATTGTGGCCAAAAGGTTCAACCTTGGTCTCAACAGACCATAACACATTTTCCCACATGCTTTTGGGAGACTTGATTAATTGTTTTGCAAATTTTAGCTGGGCCTGGATGTTTTTACTGAATTGCTCAGGTCTTCTCCCAGTAGTTGTCTGAGTGAGATAAAGGTTATTACTTGCTGACTACTACCAGCATGGAGCTCTGTTATATTTTGGGAATTTTTCTTGGCTTTGTCAGTAATGTGTGGAATTTAGGTGGGAGGAAGGGCTCAGTGTTATACTATTTTACTGAATTACTCAGGTCTTCTCCATACCGATGATAATGAGTCTGTGTTAAATAACAGCTGCACAAGGTAATATAATGAATGCTTACTCAACAGTTTATGTGCTGCAATTATCACCTGTGTCTGAGCATGCATAACTTTGCAGGAATGAAAGGCAGGTCATTATCGCATTAGCAATAATCAGTTACAAAATAGTACTGACTCATTAGCACTTTTCAGTTAAAACTCTCAGCAGCTGTCACTGTTATTCACATAAGTAGAAGTTGTTATCACATTGGTGAATGCACAAGCCAGATTGTGTTTTTTCTCTGCTTGGAGTCATTCTGCATCAACTACCTACCCTCTGAAACCCCTGATTTTTTTTATTTCTGTACACATATATGTGTGTGTGTGTGCGTGTGTGTGTGTGTGTGTGTGTGTGTGTGTGTGTGTGTGTGTGTGTGTGTGTGTGTGTCTGTGTGTCTGTGTATATGGATATATATGTATGTACATAATGTAGTTGTATATATATATATATATATATATATATATATATATATATATATATATATATGGATTCCTATTACAAGAACAAAAGTTCACAACTTCGAACTTGTAATAGGAAGCCTCACTTACGTGAAAGTTCACTTTAATGAAAGTGAACTTCCGCAAAAGTGCACTTCACCGAAAGTACCGCAGCACAGTTGAGGACATCAAAAAACAAGCTATGTCCTCCACTATGGTGCGATACTCACGGACCTCAGGGTTAGGGCATGGGTTAGGGTAAGGGGATAGTTAGTAAAGCTATCCTCTTACCCTAACCCATGCCCTAACCCTAAGTTTCGTGACTATTGCACCATAGTGAAGGACATTGCTATGTCCTTCACTGCGGTGCAGTCATCACGGACCTTAGGGTTAAGGCACGGGTCATGGTAAGGGGATAGCCCTATGGACTGTAACATACGTATATTACAATTTTTGAGAGGAAATTTTATTATATTTTCACCTTTTATAACCAACAACTGTCTAAGTATTTTTTATTATATTCTAAAGTATGGCGCTTTTTTTTAGAAAATTTCCTGTCAAATTAATCAAATTACTAAAGGTTTTTTTTCTAATATTCTGGAAGATGAGTAACTCAAAAAACAATAATTCTGATTCTGCTGTTCGGAAGGAATTACATCTTTTGTCAACATCACTTCAAGAATTAACTATCAAAGTAGATGGATTTCAAGAAAATCTCCAAGAAGTCAAATAAAATACTCTTAGACAAACTAATATTTTTAAGGACTTATTTTATAAGCTTCAATCAAAAGTTTCAGATATGGAATGTGCACTATTTGACATCAGTAACAGACTGAAAGAAAATGAACTTCAAACAGCAACACTAAAAATCACAATTCCTAGCTGATGGGGAACCTGAATGATCCGGAAAACAGAGAGAGAAGGAACAATGTAAGAATTTTTGGTCTGTGTGAGAAGTCAGAAGGTGATGATATGGTCTCTTTCTTAACAACTTGGATTCCTAGGATACTTAATTTACAAGAACTTGTCTCATATTGAATAGAGAGACCACATAGATAGACTTGGAAAACATCTCCTTCTAATATTATAAGTAAGTCTAGATCTATTATAGTTAAGTTTTTTATCCTGGTTAGACAAAGAACTGGCAATTAAGTCTGCTTGGTCTAAAGCTCCAATAAAATCTGGTCAGTCAACTATCAGATTTGACAATGATTATACTTCCAAGACTATAAAACTTAGATGAAAAACTTGGCCATTAATCAAACATCTTAAACAAAACAACATCAAAGCTCACATGGTCTTTCCTGTTAAAATATGGCTTCAGCTGTCTTCTGGCACAAAGATTTTCTCCACTGCTGAAGAGGCACTTTCTTTTATTAAAAACAACATCATTTATCTTCCAGAGGACATGGACTAGATATAATCTACTTTTGATTGAAAGATCTCCAGGAAAGGACACCTCATCTATCAAAAAAATAATACAGACTCTTCAGTATGTTTTATTTTATGGGCAGTCGTGGTGGTGCAGTGTTTAGCATTGCCACCTCACAGCAAGAGGTTCTCCGGTTCAATCCTCGGCTGGGGTGCCTTCTGTGTGGAGTCTGCATGTCCACCCTGTGGTTGTGTGGGTTTCCTCCCACATCCCAAAGACATGCTGTAGCTGGTTTGGACACTCTAAATTGGCCCTAGGTGTGTGTGTGTGTGTGTGTGTGTGTGTGTGTGTGTGTGTGTGTGTCTGTGTGCCTTCTGTGGAAGGCTGGGTGACAGGCTGGAAACTTGACACTGTAAAACTCTACTACCAATCATGAGCAGACAGGTGATCTGCTGTGGTGACCCCTAACTGGGAAAAGCCGGAAGAAGAAGTATGTTTTATTTTATATAACTAGTAAAAGTGATTTTATTTACATTGTAATTCTTTCTCAGAAAAACATCAGGTAAAGTTTTTAGTTGTTGTGAGATTGGTGATGACTCCATGTTTTCTCGTTACCAAGCATAAAGGTTGCATAGGTGTTGCATAGGTGGCTGGATCATAAAGATGTGTTTTGCTTCCTTCTTCATTTTTTTTGTGTGTTTTCACTTGTATTGTTGATGCATTGTTTTGAAGTCCTGAGAGGATATTGGCTGAATTAAGTGAAGGGAATACATTTTGTTTAGATACCATTAAGCTTAATGTTTCTAGGGGTGATGTATGTTTTTCACTTGGATTCGAATGCAGCAGTTAAAGATAGAGATACTGTGTTTGTGATTAAGTTTTCCCACCAGTTTGTATGTCCCTTGAGAAGTTATATATTGGTAGAGGATTGTGACTTGCACACTGTATTCCTGTTGTGGACATTTTTATAGTAGCCATGTGTAGTTCAATAGATAGTCTTATAGTTTATTTAAATGTTAACCCGTGCTTATTCTTTGATGCACCCATGATGTGAAAGACATGAAGGGGTAAAGGACTTTATTTTGTTAGCACTGCTGACCTAGAAATGGAGGAAAATACTTTTTCACTTTTATCATAGTGAGGGAGTAAGCACTATCTAAAAACAAAAGTGGCACAGCCATGGAAACTATAGTAACTGTGGGTCTAATTTTAAACAAGAATATTTCAGGGTTAAATCACCATAGTTGATTTTGAGGAAGTGCAAAGCAGGTGAAAAAGTCACAAATAACTTCAAGGCTAATTTTCAAAGTTGCCTTTGTATAATGTAGGTCAGTGTCAAGTGAAGTTTTATTCCTATAGGTTATTTATTATTAAATGTGTGGTGCCATGCCTGGAGTTATGTAATCTAATTAAGTCAGTCAAGTACTTGAAAACAATGATACACCTGGGAGATTAATTCTGTTTAACTCGTGGGTCAGTTGCACATTCTACACTCAAACAGTATAATACCAGATAATATTAGACATTTATTTCCTCACTGTGCTTAAAAAAATAATAAATGCAGTGACTTCAAAAGTGTTTCATCTTTACCTATAATGGTTTCTGCACTGAGCATGTAAATGTTTATGGTTGGCTGCCATCAGAATATCACAGTAGTGGTCACTCACTTTAATTGGTATTAGCCAGTGTTCTTTGCCATGCACGTCTACTGATTTTTGAAGATAATTTCTAATAATAATAATAATAATAATAATAATAATAATAATAATAATAATAATAATAATAATGCCATGCACTTGAAGTTTACTAGAGCACTAAAAAAAAATCAAGGCTCTGAGTAACATCATCTTTTTGCCTAGTAAGAGGTGATGGTAAAATGAAAGCCTGCAGTGACAGACATTAACAAAATAGAATACAGCTCATGCATTTTTTTCTCTTTCCCACTAGCACAGAACTTATACCAGAAGATTATTAAAAAAAAATAAATGTGTTAGTGTGGTATAATAGATATCATACCTTTGATAATCTGCTTATATTTGTCCATTTTTACCACTGTCTGTTTTTTAAACATGTTTCTGTGTAATATCCAACATTCTGCTGGAAGCAGGAAGAGTTATGTGCTATTTGTTACTCAAATGTTATTTTTATTAGCTGTCTAAATTTCTGGTTGGATGTTCCTACATTTTAATGACATTTGTTTTTATGTTTGTGTCTACATTTTGAGAAGTCTGGTCAGAATGATAGAAAAATGACTGCATGCTTCTAAGTATGCTTAGTAAACTATAGTAACTGTGGGTCTAATTTTAAACAAGAAATTTTCAAGGTTAAATCACCATAGTTGATTTTGAGGAAGTGCAAAGCAGGTGAAAAAGTCACAAATAACTTCAAGGCTAATTTTCAAAGTTGCCTTTGTATAATGTAGGTCAGTGTCAAGTGAAGTTTTATTCCTACAGGTTATTTATTATTAAATGTGTGGTGCCATGCCTGGAGTTATGCAATCTAATTAAGTCAGTCAAGTACTTGAAAACAATGAGACACCTGGGAGATTAATTCTGTTTAACTCCTGGGTCAGCCACACATTCTACACTCAAACAGCATAATTACCAGATAATTTTAGACATTTATATCCTCACTGTGCTTAAAAAATAATAATAAATGCAGTGACTTCAAAAGTGCTTCATCTTTACCTATAATGGTTTCTGCACTGAGCATGTAAATGTTTATGGTTGGCTGCCATCAGAATATCACAGTAGTGGTCACTCACTTTAATTCGTATTAGCCAGTGTTCTTTGCCATGCACGTGTCTACTGATTTCTGAAGATGATTTAATAATAATAATAATAATAATAATAATAATAATAATAATAATAATAATGCCATGCACTTGAAGTTTACTAGAGCACTAAAAAAAATCAAGGCTCTGAGTGACATCATCTATTTGCCTAGTAAGAGGTGATGGTAAAATGAAAGCCTGCAGTGACAGATATTAACAAAATAGAATACAGCTCATGAATTTTTTCTCTTTCCCACTAGCACAGAACTTATACCAGAAGAATATTAAAAACAAGTAAATGTGTTAGTGTGGTATAATAGATATTATACCTTTGATACTCTGCTTATATTTGTCCATCATTTTTACCACTGTATGTTTTTAAACATGTTTCTCTGTAATATCCCACATGTTGCTGGAAGCAGGAAGAGTTATGTGCTATTTGTTACTCAAATGTTATCCTGATTAGCTGTCTAAATTTCTGGTTGGATGTTCCTACATTTTAATGACCTTTCTTCCTATGTTCAGTGTCTACGTTTTGAGAAGTCTGGTCAGAATGCTAGAAAAATGACTGCAAGCTTCTAAGTATACTGATTTAGTACATTATTTTCACAATTGTTTGTGCCTCTCCACAAACTCTCTGCACATCTACTCCTATACCTATGTGCTGTACCATACTGCCCCATCCCATTTTCTTAGTTATTACCTCTCCTTAACTCACTCTTCTACCTTCTCTTACTGTCCTGGGCTCTCTTTAACACTTCTACTCAATTGCTACCTTTACTTACCTCCTGCTAGTCTTTTAACTCACTCCTATACTTTCTCACTTGTGACTTACCTGTTGAACTCACCTACTTAACAGTTATTGTCTTCCTTGAAAGTCCACTCATTTGTCTCTACCCACTCCGTTCGCCCTGCGGGCTCACTTCACTCCCCTACCCTGCCCCCAATTTCCACCGGCCTCCAGTGGTCCTACATTTATTCCTCCTAAAGACACACCCCCACTCCTCCTAAAGACACCCCCCCACTTTAAATTACTCCAATCACAATCATCCCTTCATCATCACACCCATTCACAACGTCTTACAACTAACCCACTGATACCTCATCTCTCTCCTACCATAATAATTAAAACCTCCTACTAGTGCTCCTCCTCACATACCCATCAATACCTCCTTCCAACTTTAATCTCTTACATCTATAACTATATTAACTCCTACCTTATCATGCCCTACCAATTACATATACCAATACTTATCTCACTCTTAACAGCTCTATGTACTTCTTATCTCCTCACTTACTATGAACAACCCCTTCACTATAAACTCCACATCCCTTCCAAACACACTTAAAACACCTACTATAACAAAACTCCCTAACTTCCAAACTAGCATTTCTAAATCCAGTTACGTAATTGCTAAATTTCACAGACTAGTACACATCAAATACAGTAATCTAAAAACTATACCAACAGTTAACTTTTACCGTAAACATCTCCAACCTAAGTACTTTATATTTCTCTACTCCTTAACAGATGGGGACATTCATCCTAATCCTGGCCCAACACCTATCCCTGTCACTGCAAATAGTCCCCAAGCCAAAATTCCCACTTTACCTCTAATCAACATACCCAATTCACTATCCATTGCTCATCTTAACATACGTAACATGTGCAATAAAATCCCTCATGTTCATGCCCTTCTTGATGTCCACCAATTTGATACCCCTTGCTTATCAGAAACATGGCTAAAACCCTCAATAAAAAATAATGAAATCACCCCTCCAGGCTATAGTATTATTCGGTTAGATCGCACATCCAAAAAAGGAGGAGGAGTAGCAATTCTCTATAAAGCACACACACATACAACTTAGCACTGTAAATCTTAACCTATCTTTAGACTTCAGCGCTGAAATAGTTATCTCAAAATTCCAGCTTAACAGACATAAAGCCATAAACATTATCTGCATCTATCTTCCCCCAGGCAACAACATTGGTACACTTGAACACATACTTAACTGGCTTTCTTCTCATCTACCACAAGAAACCATAGTCCTAGGAGACTTTAACATTGATTGGAATTCATGTAGTGGTACAAATCCTACCAACCACATTAACCTTTATGGTTTTTCACAAGCTATTAACTCCCCCACCAGAATTAATAAACTGAACAATAAAGAAAGCACCTTGGATTGGATTCTGACTAATAGTCCTCACCAAACGTACATAGCAGGAACACTGCCAGACGATCTTAGTGACCACCTGCTAACATACATAATTAGACATAAAACCAACCCAACCTTCCCTAACACTATCAGAACAGTTCGCTACAAAAAGCATTTTAACCCTGAGCTTTTCCAAATAGAACTTAAACAATGTAATTGGTCACCATTAAGATCCCTCCCAATTATCAAAGCAGTTGAATACTTCAACTCTACTTTTCTAACAATCCCGGACCATCATGCCCCAATACGCTGTACAAGAAATAAAGCTAAACCTGCTCCTTGGCTTTCTAACAAAACCAGGCAACTAATCATTCAGAGAAACAAATCCAGGGCTAAATGGCGAACTACTAAGAACTCTACAGATCATCTAACCTTCAGTCAGCATAGAAATAATACAAAAAAAGCCATCCTACTTGACAAAAGAACTACTATCTCCACCTACAACAATCCTCCCTCAAGGAACCTCGCAAGTTTTGTTCTACTATTAATAAACTTCTTTATCCAGGTGTAACTGTTACCCCTATCCCCTCAGGCGTTAATCCTGAAAATTCAACGGAAACAGCTAATGCCTTTAATTCGTTCTTTAACAATACTATCCAAACTCTGGCTAGCCATCTATCCCTTGATATCTCAAATCCACAAACTCCCACCTCCAAGGCACCCCCAGTATTCAAGTTAGACCCAGTGCCCACATCATATATTTGCTCCCTTCTCCAAAAGCTAAAAGCAGCTACCCCCTCAGCTGACAAACTCCCAGCTGAATTCCTGCAAATAGCATCTAAAGCCATAGCTTATCCCATCTCCATATTGATAAATAGAACCATAAATTAAGGTCTTATCCCTTCCATTTGGAAAATTTCTCATATTATCTCACTACACAAAGGTGGTAGCTCCAACGAAATGTCCAACTTTCGTCCCATAGCACTGCTCTCCCCACTTGCAAAAATAATGGAAAAGTGTGTCCACAAACAGCTAATGAACCATCTTCTCCATCACAACCTACTAGCAAACTGTCAGCACAGATTTAGACCTTTCCACAGTACCTCTACTGCTTTGCTTTCCTTCACAAACTGTATCAACGAAAACCGCAACAAAAATATCCTCTCCTCAGCATTCTTTGTCGAGTTATCAAAAGCTTTCGACATGTTAATCACCAAATCCTTCTTCACATCCTAAAGTCCTACTCACTAAATCCACTATCCATGAACTGGTTCACATCCTATCTAGAAAACAGACAGCAGGCTGTACTCTGCCAAAATACACTATCGAATTATCTGCCTATCACATTAAGTGTTCCACAAGGCTCCATATTAGGCCCTCTCTTGTTTTTCATTTACATCAATGACCTCCACTTAGCCATTCCACTCTCCACATGTATTCAATATGCAGATGACTCTACTATAGTCTGCACAGCCACCTCTCAGGCTGAACTTCAGTCTCATACACAAAAAGCTTTCAATACTGTAGAATACTGGTTCTCTAACCGCTGCCTCCTACTAAACCCCCAAAAAACTAAACTTTTACTCTTTACACCAACCCAAAAGACTACCCCTGTACACTTCACTATCACATCTAATAATGGCACCCTTATTTCTCCTGATCTAACCACTAAACTCTTAGGAATCACAATTGACAATAATCTCAACTTTGATACCCACATAAATGCCACAGTAAAATCAGTTAACAGAAAATTAGGATCCCTCTAAAGAATTAAATCTTATCTTACACCACTAGCTAGGTCCACTATAGCTAGAACTCATTTACTCTCAACCCTTCTTTATGCCTCTCCCATTTACACTAACCTCTCTAAAAGGAACCTTCACAAACTAGCTATATCCTATAATAACATTGCCAGGTTCGCTACAAGCTCCCAGTTTAGAACTCATCACTGTCTAAATCTGAAACAAATAGGCTGGTTAGAATTTCTGAATCAGATACAATTTAAGCAACTAACAATAACATACAAGGCCCTTTATCAACCCCATAATACTCCCATACTCTCTAGCTTCATTCCAAAGACATGCATCTGGAGCATTTCTCCCCGGGCCTCCGCTGAAAACAGGCTCTGTGGAACCTAGTCGGACATTCCCGGTCAACAAATGTTAAATAAAAAAATAAATAAATAAAATAAATAATACCATATAGCAATCTCAAAAATTTACGCTCCTCAAACAAAATGCTTATGAATATTACTAAATCTAAAAACTTAGCAGGTGATTCCTTGTTCTCTCAATCTGTCAGAAAAGTATGGAATCAATTACCACCTGACCTTACATCTCTAACCTCTCTCCCACATTTTAAAAGAAATCTAAAGCTCTACTTCAATAACCACTGGTTATGCTCCTGTTCTAACCCTGACTAACATTTTTTTGACTCTGATCTTTTACCTTTCTCCTATTACAACCTTCTTAAAATACTTCTATATCCTTTTCTCTCACATAGAAATAAATTGTTACTAGTATACCCTTCTAAGACTTGTTTCCAGTAGGAGTAGCTTATAATAAAAATAAATAAAAAAAAATAAAAAAAAATATATATATATATATATATATATATATATATATATATATATATATATATATATATATATATATATATATATATAAACCTTTGAATGCTTCTATTTTTTTTATATTCTTTTAACAAATTTCTTTAGCTAGCGTGTTATGCTAAAATCATTGCTGTATACAACTGCCTTTATGGTATAATTATTGCTGTATAAAACTGTTTTTATGTTATTCTCTATTAAATTGTATGTTTTATCCCTGGAGCTTTTCTCCCCGGGCCTCTACTGAAAATGGGAATATATCCAGTTAGACTAGCCCGGTCAACAAATGTAAAATAAAATAAATAAATAAATATTGTCTGTAGCAGAAATGCTATAGAGCAGTCGGCACATACCAAGTAACTCTTATATAATAATAGTTGACAGAAACAGCTATGGCAAGACTTAGGCTATGTAAGCTGAATGGTATTGCTACTCATACACAAATCTGAGTTTTTTTTCTCATACATGCACGCCTCTCAACTGTACAGATTTTTGTCGGGTGTTCGGAATTTCGCCTTATGTTTTTGGTCCGTTTTTCATGGGATTGTAGTTTTGTGGAAAAGCATTCACAGATCATTAAAAACTGAAGTCAGAAAGTAATGACAGTTATTTGTTTCAGGCTTCATAGTCTTTAAGAATTTTGGGATTATGAAAAGCCCATAGTTCTATTGGTGTTCTAGGTTTATAAGGATGGTATTCAGAAATTGTCCCTGATTTAGGACCTTTCTCCCCGATTTATTATGGCTTTGTCCAGGTTTCTTGATTTGAGAGGTTGAGAAGTATGCATACACAATTATATCACCTGCAGTTTCACCAGGTGTATGCTTCCATAAATTTTACTCATCAGTTCTGCTGTTGATGGTGTGCAATTATGATTCAATTTCATATAGCAGAACAATTATTTTGTTATAGAAATTTGATTTGTATTATAATATTGCATTTGTAACAGGACACTGGAGTCCATTAATGTCCCACCACCAATTCCAATGTATTGCTCCAAATGACATTAAGTACTGCTATTAATTTGCTTTATAAAACAGAGTACAGCATAGTGGAATTGAAATAAGCATCCTGTTGTGTTAGTTACATGATTACATTTTGGTCCTGTCTTAGGAGTCATCATGTAGTGATGAAAATATAGCATAATGCTACAGTGGAACAGCCCTCCTTCTTTTTCATTAAGAGGTACTATGTCAGCACCTGGCCTCCTTTCTACTGCTACAAGGCATTCTAAAATGGTTTGCATGTCAAAGGATGGTGCTACGCATATGGCACTAAGATGATCTGAAGATATGCTAACTACATGCTAATGAGATGAAAAAGTAGCATATTCATGAACTGCTCTGACCTTCCATGTTTATATCAGACTGGTTCAGGAAAGAGTGAAAACTATCAGTCCTGGATGCAGGGGAGGAAAAGTAAAGCCATTTTGTCCCACATACCCTTTTGTGTAGCAAGTATTTAGTACAAAGCCATTAAAGAACATTTTCCAAGCTACCTTTTAACTGACACAAAATCCCACTTTTATGTATTGATGAAATTTCTACAAAGCACAGGACAATTGTTTTGTATAGGTATGCAAGCTCCTCAGAATTGACACTTCATCTCTCTCCAGAAGACTTCATTTTTACTTATGCTACTCATACACATTACCACAGAGAGCACCTGATATGATTCAGTGCTAAATGAAGTTCTTCCATTTGTAAATGCCTTCTACATGCTGCACTTCTTTTCTTTTGCTTTTATTTCCCAACAAGCTTGGGTTACATACTTCAGTAAGCTTGGGTTACATACTTCAGCAGAATCACACAATAAAGTTTTCAGATTGCACCCGACAAGTTATAACTCTTTTTTTTTTCTTCATAATTGCAAAGGCCTGCTTTTGCTTTGGTTTATTTTTAATACATATTTCATTAATTGACACAAAACTTTCTCAGTAAACTTTTCTTGTTAGACCAAAGTTAAAAAAACACTGTAGGCAAATGTGGGTTTATATCTGTTCATCAGTACTTTTGAACTATTTCAGAAACAGCATACTACTGTATTTTCATTAGCACTTCACACACTGCTCTTCGTGCACAAATCTTCATAAAGAAGTACAATACTGAAAATAAGAATAGGGAAAATAGATAAAAGGAAAAAGAAAGAAATCTAAGAATCTATTACTCATTGTTATAGTGGTAAAGACAAAGAAGTCTTGAAGTATGGATTTATCAATCTTAGCAATGAATTAGTCACAGATTTAAGATGCACACATCCAGAAAATTAAAACGTTTTGCAAATTATAACAATGTCTATGCTATATGACATATCTACTCATCATCTTCTTGCTGATTTGACTATTCCATACATAATATAGTAGAAATATAGTAAAAAGAAACTATTTGAACTCGAATGTAATTTTATTAGATATGTTAGCAGTTTATAAAGATTTAAAAATAGTGTGTATTAGATATTATTAATTTTGTTAATATTATAGTATTTATGGTATGTTGTTTCTGATCAAACTCAAGCAGATCACTTAATTCACTTCAAGTCTTTACCTAATAAATATTAAATTTTTACATAATTATTATACTACATACTGAATACATTCACTATTAAGTATAAATATTTCTTGAGTCTATGTCCAAGAACATGGAAAATGACTATTGTCTTTTTACTTGAATCCCTATATTTATTTTATTTCTCTTTATTTATAATTTTGTTAGAATTTATCTAGAAGGAAAATATTGGGCTGAGTGGACATTATTATAAATATTTAATTTATATTTACTCCAGATAGAAATAATATATTAACATCTAAATCTTAGAATATAGTTATCTGTCTTTAGAGAAAACATTCAGAAAAAGGAAAATAGAAAAAAATAACTTTCCTGATATTATTCTTATGTATACATATATTGTATATATTATTTCGATACACATAAATTATTTGTTAAATCTGATTGACATTATATCATTTTGATACTGCAGAGTTCTATTAAGATGTTTTAGGAAATGTCTTTTCTTTCTTTTGGATGTGGGATGAGAGTTAATCTTGAGACTTGGTTTTTCTCAAGCGAAGACTAGGAATCTTTGTCATTCCATGTGTAGGTTTTCTTAGTTTAAAAAGGTTTTATTATTTTTTTTAATTTTTGTTTTTTTCTACTGTAATACTTCAGCCTGAGATCACTTTTCTCTTATGTACATTACAGTTCAAGCGTATAACTATTTTTTGAAACATTCTTTTCTAGAATATGGACTTAAACTTATTATCATTGCATGCCAATTGGTTAAATAATCCTAAAAAGAGGACAACTCTTTTAAAATATTTAGAACTTAACAAACCAAATGTTGTACTCCTTCAAGAAACACATTTTCTTCAGAAACAGATAAGCATTTTTGGAACTTTAACACGTGTATGACCTTAGTACATTCCTCCTATATAGCTGAAAAAGAAGAGGGATTCAATAACTTCAAATTATATCTAAATATGAAAAAGAGGGATCAGTCACATTATTATAAAAATATTGTGATAGAACTTGGACTTTGGCTAATCTAAATTGGTTTCCAGGAATGGGAGTCAAAACAGCCAAAAACCGATTGATTATATAATAAGTGAATATAAGGGAATTTTACTTTTAGAAGGTGATTTTAATTGTCTGTTAGATAATTTTGAAACTAATTCAAATAGAAAATGTAAGATCCTTCCTATTACCAAAACAGTTATAAAATGGAAATAATCTTTTAATCTAAAATATATATTTTATTTTAAAAATAAAAACGTTCTAGAATATTCCCATTATTCATTACAATATAGAACTCAAACAAAAATTGATAACATATTAACTTCCGTAATATTACTCCAAAAATAACATTTTTTAATATAATTCCTTGTCCCTTTTTGGATCATAATGCACTAACTTTAAGAACAGAAATACATTTTAAAAGATTAACTTTCATCAATAGAATCCCAGCATATATTACTAAAATGAAATAATATTAAACATAGTTATTAGAGGAGATAAATAACTTTCTAATACTCACTGACACTCCTAACATAATAATGGCATGGGATTCTGTTAAAGCATATACTGATGGTTGAACAATTATGTGGTAGAAACATAAAATGAACGAATGGAATAAAAAAATGTTAGATATCCAATTTAAGTTAAAAAAATATAAACCATGATGAAAATAAAAGGTGGGATAACAAGACTGAAATAATAAGTCTAAATAATAATTTTTATCTCATAAAACTGAAATGGCATTAGAAAAACTCAAGATAACCTGTTATTCAAGACCTCCTAGACACTTAAACTATATAACCAACATAATCAAATTTCAAACAAATAATGATATTAAATATTTTAAAAGTGCTTTAACAAATAAATTCAATTTGGATGTTGAGGCATTTTAGAAATCCTGAGAAATCACTAAACATCCTTAAATCAAAAAGTAATAAATAATGTAAATGATTTATTTTCTAACTTTGATAACTCTTTAGTTAAAAAAAATCTCCTCCTTACAAAAATATATTGCTAAAACCTATTTCCGTTCAAGAAATTTAAAAAAAAAATATTAAAACCAACAAATCTCCTGGAAATGATAAAATTATTGCAGAACTATACAAACTATTGCCTCCAAAAGTAATAACTTTATATAGAGTTTTTGCAGAGGTTCAAAATTTATTTCAAGTATCACCTTCATGGAAATATTCCCTAATTACTCCAATTATAAAATAAGGTACAGACCCTCAAGAATGTTCTTTTTATAGACCAAGTTCACTATTTAATGCAGATTACAAAACTGTCATGTCCATTTTACAGATAGAATGAAAGAGATTTTACTGGACATAATTAATTCTGATAAATCTGGATACATTCACTGTAGACAGGCTTTTGATAATATTAAAAAAAATAATTATCTTCATTGATGTAATGAATACTAAAACAACTGAACTGTTATCACTTTAGATTGAAAAAGCATTTGATTCAATCAATTGGAACTACTTATTTAAAGTACTATATTTAGTTGATGTCTCTCACAGTGTGTTAAAATGTTAATAGCTATTTATAATAATAATACTAAAGCATATGTGAAATTAGGTCTACATACCTTCAATTTTATAAATTTAACAAAAGGAACTAAGTAAGTTTGTCCCTTCTTGCCTTTTTTATTTAATTTAGCCATTTAGTGACTTGCAATTCTTATTAATTCAAACACAAAAAATCAAGGTATAGAGTTTTATCAGGAATATAACTCCACAATTATGTTATTTGCTAATGATGTTCTTTTAACTATAAACATTCTCCTGAAACATTAATAGAACTTGAAAAATAATAACTTTCAAAATATGTCTAACTTGTAGTTCAATAAGTCTAAATCAAAATATCTCATTATAAATAAAAATACCTCAACAGATATAGTTAATTCCTTAATAGGTAATGAGTCTACTAATTTATTATATTTAGGTATTCATATTTGTAATAATACAAAAAAGAATAGCAATTATAATTATGAAAAAATAATAATATCTTTTAATAACCTAATTAAATCTTGGAATCTTTTTTATTGATTTTGGGTGAAATAGTGCATTAATTGGTTGTGGATGCACTTTTCCATAATTTTGGCCAGTGGTGATAGTATGGCTTTATGAAGGGGAATGACATGGGAAGCCTTCCAGAGAGAGAGGATAGTGGCTTCAGTCAAGGTGCGGTTTATTATGATCGCAACAGGGTATGCAATGGCATCTGCCCCTTTTTGTAAATATGCTGGTGGGAGGAGATCAGCTGCCAGGGTAGTGAGCTTTAGTTTCTTAATTAGAGATCAGATGATCAATGTAGATATAGGTTGGAAGGTGAAAGGGAGTGTGGTAGTGGTTGTGGAGGAGTTTTGAAAAAAGCTTGTGGGTGGTAGTTAGCTAGCTAGTGATTGTATGGTTTTGGTATAAAAATTGTTAATTATGTTAGCAGTTTCCACTGGAGTTTTAAGGTCACAAGTTGAGGGGGTGGGGGTGGAGGTTTGGCCAGGGTGGAGCAGTTTGTTTATGCCTGTCCAAAATTTTTGAGGTTTGTTCTGGTGTTATTGCTGAAGGTGTTGATAGAAGTTTTTTTTGTTGAACAATGCGGTTTTCTTGGTATCATTCCTTAGTTATCGGAATTTAATATGGTCAAGTGGATCTTTGGAGGTGCGCCAATTGTTCCATGCTTTATTTCTTGCTATGATTTTGGTTTTGGTTACTTTAGAGAGCCAGGGGCGGTCTTAGTTTTGGCTCTGAGAGTGCAGATAGGAGTGTGGGAATCTATAATGGAGAGGAATTTAGAATTAACATAATCTACAGCATCATCTAGTGGAAGTTCTTTAAGTATGGCCCAATTGCATGCTCTGAGTTTATTCTGAAAGTCAGTGGAGTTAATGTTCTTGTTGTTTCTGGTTGATTTATAAAGAACTTGGTGGTGGTTATCTACTTTATGCTTAATGATGTAAGTGAGTAGGTGATCACTTATATCATCGGGGGGGTACCCATGTTATACGGGTCTGGGTGAATGTTGATAAGTATCAAGTTCAGGATACTGCCTTTGTAGTTGGATTTGTTTATTCTGGTGGGTGAGGATACAAGTTGGGTATAGCCAGGAAGGTTTATATGGGTGGTGGGAGATTCAGAGGAATAATTATTCCAGTCAATATTAATGTCTCCTAACACCATAGTTTCTTGGGGGTAGGTGTTGGAAAGCCATTGTAGGAAGTCTTCTAGGGTATTTGCATTGTTGCCTGGGAGTTATAAATGCAGGCAATGAATATAAATTTACCTTTGTTAAGCTGTAGTTTGCTAACTAGGGCTTCTGCATTATTGAATATGGGGGGGTTGCTGTGGGGCTAGTGTGATATCTATTGTGTTTTTAAACAGAACTGCTACTCCTCCACCTTTCCTAGTGTTTTGGTCTAGTCTAAATATGTTGTACTCTGGTGGGATAACCTCATAATTTTTAGTTCCTGGTTTTTGCCAGGTTTCTGTAAGGCATAGCACATCAGGTGAGTATGTGGCTAGAAGGGCATGAAGATTATGGACCTTGCTGTTAGTACTCCTGATGTTTAGGTGACAGGTCAGGAGAGAGTTAGCTAACCTTGAATTTGGCCCTATTTTGAAGGTGGTAGTGGGCCGGGAGCTTGTGGGAAGGGTGGGTCCAGGGTTAGGGTGGATGTCTTCATCTCTCATCAGAGTAAATTGTACAGTGATTATTATTTTCAGTGCTTTCCTTATTATTTTATGGTAATATCTAGTTTTGGGGGAGATGAACCATGGTTTAGTTAGTTGGCGGTTGTTAAAAGTGGAGAGGACAGGTTTGTAGTGAGCTAGGGGTTGGTTTAATTCACTCAAGGTGGGAGCAGAGATGGTATGGGATATGGGGTGGTATAAGCCAAGATAGGTCTGGTTTTCATAGATGGTGAGGAGATATAGACCAGGCAATATAACTGAGAGGAACATAATTGGTTTCATCTTGATAGTAGTGGCACTTGGTAAGGAATGTGGCTGTAGAATTAAGAGGGTTGTTGGCAGGAAGAGGTGGTGTATGAGGGTGGTGTATGGAGGTGTGGGTAATCTATGATAGGTTGTAGGAGGGGGGAGAGGTTTATTCAACTTAAATTTAGCACTAGTGAGGTCGGGTGGAATTTGGGGGCAGGGTGGGGTGCAGAGCAAGCCCAAGAGAAGTGAGGGTGAGTGGAGCGGAGCTATACCAAGTTACAAAGATTTCTAGGATATGTGAGTACGCAGGATTAAAGAATACAACTTTACAGTGTTTTTACTCTGTATATCTTTTGAAGATAGATTACAAATTATTAAAATGACATTAATGCCAAAATTATGTATAACTCAATCTCTTATTTTACCTCCTAATCAGAAAAAAAAACAATAAATTAATGATTATTCAATTTTCTGTGGTATCCTAACAACTCTAGATTGAATATAAATCATCATTTCAGACCATAGTATAATGAAGGAATACATTTTACAAACATAGAAATGTATTCTAAAGCAAGTTATAAAGATGATCTCCAGTTGGTTAGATAATAATTGCATATCTAACTGGAAAATTTTACATTCTCATATATTCACTACTAGAAAATTAAACTCATTAGATTTAACAAATTCTAATTTATATACACTCTTTTGGTTTCATATTTGTAAGTATTGTCGAGTACATATATATTCTCCATCTATTTCTAATTATATAAACTCAATACTAGAAAGATTTAAGATAATATTGTCAAATTTGAAAAATGAATGTTGGGTTGAATGCCTTATTCCTTCTTCTTTAATAAAAAAAATACAAATTATATAACAACGCAAATACTTAACTCTTGGAAAAATCAACATTTTTTATTATAGGTTCATAGGTTCATACTAGGCTATCTGCCCGAGGGCATTTACAAGCCTAGCCCATAGTTTTGTGGCTTACGCCACCCCTTTAGTATGGGGAACTATACCCATTATTTTGCTGTGCCTCTGTCGAGCAGTGACACTGAGGTAATCCCTGGGGTATATATGCGATCTCCCATCCATTGGTCAAGATTTCTCTTGAACAAGGCCAGCGAGGTGCTCTGCCTCACATATACCGGGATTTTGTTCCACAGCATAGGGAGTCTTTGGGTGATGAATCTATCCCTCCAGCACGTCCTATTAATAGCCGTGTCGAGGTTTAAGTCTCCCGGCCTTGTGGCTCTGACGGATCTAGATTTTTTGAGGTGAAGCATATTCATCAAATCTGGGTTTGACATGGCCTTGTATGTCAGGCAAAGGTCACCTCTGAGCAAGCGGTGCGACTGAATAGAGCTGGAGTTCTTTCAGTCGGGCAGCATAGGACATATTTTGAGACCCTTTATCCTTTTGGTGAGGAACTTTGTGGCCTCTCCAGCTGCTGCAAGTGTCGGGTCAGATACATTCCGAATGGGGCATTGTACTCAATCATTGGTCTGATGAGTGATGAGTATAGGGAGACTATGACCTCCCTTGATCTAGATGTGAATCCCTTCATGATAAGGTGGGCAATGTAGAAGGTCTTCCTAACTACTTTAGCTACATGGGTGTCGAATGACAGGCTACTGTCAACCTGGGTCCCCAGGTCCCTGATAACTTCTTCTGTGCTCAGTGGATTGCCACCTATATGGTAGCTAGGGGTAACCTTGTTTTTCCTGAAGGGTATGACTATGCATTTTTTGGCATTTAACATTAGGCCATGGCTCTGGCACCAATTATCCATTTCTGTGAGACCCTTCTGAAGGATATCTGTGCCAGATGTGTTTTCGACTACGGCGCCCAGTTTGCAGTCATCTGCAAACTTTGTCAGCCATAACCCTCCTGTGTTTGCTTGTACTTTGGAAAAGTTGATGCCAAACAAGAGTGGGCCCAGGACTGAGCCCTGTGGGACACCACTTGTGACAGGTTTTGAGTCTGACATGGCGCCAGCAACTCTGACCCTGTGGGTTCTGTCACTCAGCCAGTTTGCAACCCATCTTGTGATGTATGGGTTAACATTTAAGCTGATGAGTTTTTCAATGATACCCGAGTGGGGTATTGTATTGAAGGCCTTCGCCAGATCGAGGTAGGCTGTATGGACTGCCTTTCCCTCATCAATGGCTTTGGTTACTGTTTCGAAAAAGTCAACCAAGTTTAAAAGGCATGATCTGCCTTTGACAAAGCCAAATTGGGTTGGATCCAAAGTCTGCAAATTCCCTATGTCTTTATTTATGAGGTCCATTATGATCCTCTCCATGGCTTTGCAGATAAGGCTTGTCAAGCTAATGGGCCGGTAATTTCCAGGGTCGGTGGAGGCACCGCCTTTGTGAAGTGGGACCACAGTCGCAGTGCGCCACTCCTGGAGTGCGTATCCAGAGGTGAGACTATGATTAAACAGCTGTCCTAGCTGTGGGTTTAATTCCTCATTGAGTTCATGGAGCACACAGCCGGGGACACCATCAGGTCCCATGGATGCTGTGTTTTTTTGCTTTGGAGAGAGCAGTTCTCACTTGGGCGTTAGAGATGTTTGGGGGGCTACAATCGTTTGGTATAGATATCTCTCCTTTTGGGGTGGAGAAGTTTGCACTGAACCTGTCAGCCAGTATGTTGGCAATGTCTGTAGGATCAGTAATCTTCACATCATTTTGAACTAGTTCTGAGCATATCTGGGAGTTTCCTCCCAGGTTTCTAACATAGCTAAAGAAGGCCTTATGATTGTCTTTTGAGTCTTTAGCTATTTTTCTCTCAAAATTTGCTTTGGATGATTTTATGAGAGCTCTTAGTTTTTTACTTATAGTGATCAAAGGTGTCTTACCTTTTAAGGATTTTGCTCTATCTTGTAGTAGCTTCCTCCTTTTGTTGTAGAGTTTGTTTATGGCTGGGGTCCACCAGACTGGACGCTTGCCTTTGGTACAAAGAGTCTTTGTTTTGCTTGGGATTGCCTTATCCATGCAGTCCTGCAGGTGCTGGTAGAAGGCATTTGTAAGTGATTCAGTGGCTTGAGTACTGTTTTCCACTGGCCCGGGGGCCTTAAAGGAGACCACACTAGTCTTTAGAAGTGTGAAGTCAGCTTTCGAGAAGTTCTTTACTGTGGTCTTTTTTATTTCAGGTGGGGGTGGGATGAGGACCTCCAGCGAGATTAGTTTGTGATCTGATCTCACCAGTGAGGGGTATACTTCCGGTGTTGAACATTGTGCTCCCATGTTCGTGATGATGAGATCAAGTATGATCTCAAGTATATTATGGTTTTCAATGTATTGAAGGAAACACAGTTACTATCTGTCAAGAGTTTAATTTCAAGAATAAAGAATTAATTTATCTACAAGTAATCTTTACTTCAATCCCAATGAGATTATTTCATTTACCTAATTCAGATTATATTATGATGCCAGAATGAATACAAACTTTATTCAAAATAATCTAGAATTTTAGAGGATTTGAAAATTTTTTTTCCAAATTACATTTAATAGTAGCTAAAGATGACTCTAATTTAAATGAGCAATGTTGAAACTTCTTCTCTAAAGAGCAGTTTCTAACTTTTTCTGAACAAAGTAAAACAACTGCTGTCTTCTATTGACAACTCTTCTTGGACACTGTTTACAGCTTTTATAACCCCTAAAAGATCTTCTAAAATGAGAGAGGAAACTAATGTTGAATGTTGGAGATGTAAAAATCATTTAAAGGCTAATTAGTCACATATGTTTTATGATTATAATATGGTAATGAATTTTTGGTCAAAAGTCCAATAATTTTTTAAAGATTTGTGGAATGATGCCTTTATTAAAAAAAAAAGATATGATTCTCTTCCATATTCTAGACACATCCAATGTAAAAAAGACTATTTGTATCTTAAGTGGACAGTACCTACTGTGGCTAGAAAAGGTGCCACAAAAAACTGGAAGACTCCTACTGAATCAAAGTTTGAATACTTTCTCATTATCCTAAAAGACACAACAACCAAAGAAGCTGCAACAAACGAGAGAAGAATTTACCCAAACAAACTAAAGAACAATCCTTGGTTGAAAGTTATGCACCTTACAGTTTCATTTCCATTATCCAGTTAATTATCATAGTATTGTTTCTATGATCCCAACTTTCGTCTTGTTTCATTTTTTTATAATCTTGATCTTGGCAATTTTGTATATATTGTAAACAGTTATCTTCTAATTTTCTTTTCTAATAATAAGAATTATTCCAACTTATTTGCTGTATTAATGTCAAATGTTATTAATCCTGTTATCATTTTCATTTTTTTTTTAATAAAGCACATTAAGCAACAAGAGAATGGAGCTATTATAGTGGGCACAGTTCTTCATTTTAGGCTGACATAATATTTATAATTCACTTAAAAAATATAACCCACAGACTGGTGTTCAAACTGCAAACTTCACTGTTGCATACCTATTTGTTTGCAGGGACACTTTTATAGCAAAATAAAAACACACTAAAGAGACTGTTGAGTTCACTGACTGTGCACAAATACTAGATCAAAGCTGAAAGTGGTTTAATAACTGTCTTAGGGAAGGGAGAAATAAGAAAGGTATGGGGAGACCAAAGGTGACTTCCTTGAAGGTATTCAGGTCCACTAAAGACAGAAAGAAATGTGGATATAAGTATTGGGAATAACAAGTCTAGAAGAAATGAAGAAAATATAAGCAAAAACAAATAGTTTGAGTAAGAGCAGTATGAGTAAATGTCAGTGTCCCTTAGGAAGTACAGAGTAAAAGTTAACCAGCAGAATGTCAGTGGACAAGGGTTTACAGACTATAAGGCTATTGTTACAAACTGGGACACTGAAGCACTTGTCTTTAGACTAGTCACTATGCAGGCTAAAATACACGAAGAAGACTGGATGCCCCTAAAACTTACTTAAATCAGAAGGGCAGAGGTGCTACACATAAAAAAGAAGAAAAATATAAGTTCTGTAAACCACAATATCCAAAAGTATCAAAGGGTGGCTTTACCTAACAGATTAGACAGCATCCTTTGCTTGTTAAATTAAATAATAATAACACTTTGCATTTCATTGCACAACCCAGATAGAGTTAATCCTTTTACAGTTAAAGAATGGAAGAAGTATATTTACTGACAATAACTAGGACCTTGTTTGGAAGTCAGAGAAGAATCATTCTTAAAGTAAAACAAAATGTAATAAAACAACAGCAACAGACAAGAAACAGTGAAATTATACAAACTATAAACCAATAAATCCAAAATAGTTAATGAGCAGCTCTGTCTGACAGTTTTCCTCATTTTATAACTACTTTATCCTTCTATAATTATTAAATCTATTATGACACAGTGCTGAAGAAGTTAACTTTGTTGCCTTGTAGTACTTGGCTGTTTAGTTAGTTCTTGGCTGGGGTATCTTCCCTAGGGAACCAACATATCTTCCTTGTCTGTGTGGGATGTTTCCTCTCTGGGCTAGTAATCAAGGAGCCTCAATCCTCATCACTGACACTGGAGATGGATTTTCACTTGGAATACAAATGGATACACTCAGTATTTCCAGATGAATACCTCTTTGCATCAAGCAGGATACCCCTTAACAGCACACAAGGAACACAGTCAGCCAAGGGTCTGGGTTTCTTTCTCTGTCTCTCCCCAGGTCCCCAGTAAAGCTCCCCACTGGCACAGTTTTGAGTTAAGTCCTCAGATGAGTGTCCAAGCCAAGTCATCCACCACTCTCTGTGTGAAACCAGTGCTTCATGTCCCTGCTGCAAGTAGCTCACCCACACACTCTTTGAGATTTAATTTTCACACACACCTGGGAAAGGCTGGCACAGATTACTCACACTGTCAACTTTTCCTAGACTATAAGGTAGATTCACTGCCATTGGTCAGTTACTATAAGGCTCTTAAAAGGGTATCCAAATATGCTGTGCAACATTAATATTAATACAAATGATAATGTTGACCAAACAGCCAGGCTTTCAGAAGTGGCCAGAGTTATCATCAAATAAATATATGCAAATACTATCAAAATGTAAATATTTTCTAAATAGAACAGCCACAATGAGAAGTTTAAATATATTTAATAATAAATAATAAAATAATATGAAAATACTAAATATCTACTTACAGTAAACACCAGAGTTTCAACTACAGGAAATATTAAAATAACATAGATAAATAGATTCACAAAGATACAGATAGACAGTACTTAACTAATCTTACTATATTTTTCTGACTAATTTAAAGGTATACTATTCCCTGGTTCACTTACTAGAGCAAGGCAAGATAAAGTAGGTGAGGGATCCTTCTATGTCAGGTTCCAAGAAACAGACTGCCCAGTCTGACTGAGAACATTCTCAATATAATATCTAAATATTATTTCTTGGCTAGCTTACAGAATGACATCACATATGGCCATGTGACTCTGTTTCTCACACTATCATCAACACTAAAAGCTGCCAGGATTTTAGCACCTACGTGTTACTATACACACAGATAGAGCTTTGCTCACATCTGCTGCAACCCCTGGAAAGCATAAAACAATTTCAAACCTCTACTCCTTCTACAAAGCTACTAAGCCAGGCGTCTCACAGATACTTCATCCCTGGCTGCAATCAGAACTGTAAGATACAATATTTATGGCCTAATTTAATTTCAGCTATTTTGCAAAGTTAGCTTGGACTGCACTTAACCTCTTCTCTTCCAGAATCCTCTGTTAAAACATAAACTTTTAAAATATTTTCAATAATGCATGTATATTTCTTTTCTTTCCAGCAGGGAGCATTGTTGATACATTTTTAACACAAGCAACTGTACAAATCATTTTGATATTCAAAAAAACACACACACACAAAAAAAATACACAAAAGCAGATATGCAGGGGGTTAAGCCCCCCCTGCACCCACCCTATGGGGGCTACTCCCCCACACCCCCACTACTTATATATACTATCTCCAAGATCGCACTACAGTGGGGAAAAGGGAATATTCCCTTAACCTCACTGTACCATGATCTACAACTCACTGT
The DNA here is from genome assembly GCF_019279795.1 of Protopterus annectens. NCBI lineage: Eukaryota > Metazoa > Chordata > Ceratodontiformes > Protopteridae > Protopterus > Protopterus annectens. The sequence continues at coordinate 999,162,725 of NC_056725.1, read as the reverse complement.
ACCATGATCTGCAACACCTACTGTGTGTACTGAGTTTTGCAGAACTGGGATAGGTTATGTCAGTTTTAAAGAAATGTCATTTCAATGGGTCGAAGTAGACTCATATGTGTGTATCTATATATATATATATATATATATATATATATATATATATATATATATATATATATATATACACACACACACACACACACCAGACATACAAATATATATCTATATATATATATATATATATATATATATATATATATATATATATATATATATATATACACACACACATGAGTACCAGAAAAAGCAATGGATCCCTTCACTTTTTGGCTTCTGTTTTTGTGTGAGTTTGGCATCACACACCAATGCCAACTGATGGTGAATGGCTGTGAAATGATGCAGTTACCTCCATGCAATTCCACATAACCCCACTGAGCTAGGTAAACATACAGTAAAACATGCTGAATATACAATAAAGAATAATATCATTGAATTATCACTGTTTATTTAAAAGTACTAAATACCCCGAAATTTGAACACAGTATCATCTAGGGTCAAAAAGAAATGTATCAGTGTATTTACATCTGCTATCACAGAGTCAGCTAAGCAGCGGGTATGTTTCATACACTCAGTACTAACTCTCAGAATTTTAGCAATGAGGCTCACATTTACATCCTGCTTAACTACATGCAAGCAGGGAAAGTAATGGAAATTCGACTATGATCTTACAAACCAGCTGCTCACCGCTGTGCTATGCAAAGTTACTATTAACATGTATTAGTGCTGCTTACTGTCCATTTACTCCTCATTCCATAAAACTACATTCAGAAACATAACAAACTGAAGGTACTATCTAACAATATGTCACATATTTACAACATAGGCATGTATTTCTTCCACCTTCAAAATCTTGATATGCCCCAGTTTGTTTTTGTCAAATGTAGATCTTCCTTATTAAACCTAGTGGACTTCTTTGAGAATTTCACCAAAGCCCTGGATGAGGGGAAAACTGCCTATCTTGATTTAGCCAAGGCCTTTGACATAATCACCCATTCAGGTATCCTAGAGAAACTCTCCTTTCTAGGGATTAACCCAAACAAAATTGGGGAGTCTACCTCCAACAGTAGACCAGTTACTGATGGAGTACCACAGGGATCTGTGCTGAGCCCTCTTCTGTTTAGAAATTCAGGTGAAGGTAGATGGCCTATGGCTTATCAATTTGCAGATGACTGTAACCTGGATGCAGTCATAGAGAGTCCCCCAACAATGTTAACATATTGCAGAAAGGGCTGACACAGGCAAATGATTGGTGCCAAACTCATGGAATGATAATTAATGCAAGAAATGCCTCATTGTCTCCTTTGGCAAATAAGTAGCCCCTGCTAATTATGATATAGATAGCACCCCTCTAAGCTCAAACTCAGTGGCACAAGACTTGAGAACACAGGTTGATAGCAGGTTAATAGCAAGATAAACTTTGATCACCATGTGTCCATAGTGGTAAGAAAATCATTCTACATTGTACAACTCATAAATAAGGTTACTAGGCTAATGGCCCTTGAGCCTTTACAAGTCTAGATGTGTAAAAAACAGAGTACCCTTACTTACCATAGCTAGACACAGTTTTTAACTAGCCCTATTTCTACTCTACCCTACACACTATCCACATCAGTTCTATCTTTCTAAATATGTAACATGTAACGTGTTATATTATGTTATGCTATGCTATGTTATGTTCATTAATCATATGTTATATCAGGTTCTTTGTGAAAAATGCTTCTATCCAGGTATTTTATGCTTTCTGTCTCTATATTGTATCATTTTAACTATGTAAAATATGATAGTGTACTGTAACTTTGCTTTTGTACCTGTCTAATTTGTCTTTTATTATTTGTGGTGTTTTTTGGCCTGGGCCTCCATTTAAAATGGGTCTTGCATCCAGTCAGACTTACCCAGTAAACAAATGTCAAATACATAAATAAATAAATAAAATACCAGGGAACTGATAGCTCTGCTGTACTCAGCCCTTAGTAGACCACTAATTGAGTACAATGCTCCCTTCTTTATGTACCTCACCAGACACCTCCAGCAACTGGACAGACCACAAAGGTTTCTGACCAAGGGAATCCAGGGCCTTCAAAACATGACATATGTGGAAATACTGAAGTCCCTGTCACTGTACTCAGTATTATATAGGCTGCTGACAGGTGACCTGTGCCTGGCATACAGAGCAGTCTCGCACTCTGCCCTAATGTAAATGCTGCACATCCACAAATAAAATAGGACAGGAATAACTCACTCCAGGGATCTTAACCTAACCTGTGATATAAACAGAACATTCTGGAGAGACAGATATATCTGCCAGCAATTGCCACTACTCTAGAATACACTCCCACTCGATGTGAACCTGAGGTCATCAATGACAGGGGCAATTGGTGCTGATCACAAAATTGCTCTACTAACAATGACCATCTAACTATGGTCAATAAGGGTACTTGGGTTTTACATGGCTAGGCTTGTAAAGGCTCTAGGGCTATTAGCCTAGTAACCATCTGGGAACCTATGAACCTATGCAGACATCCCAGCATCTCTCCAACATCTAGTGCTGATGTCATCCAGTATAAGTTGCCCTGCAACATTATAAAAGTAAGACTTCTGTCATGGCACTTGTGTAAAGTACTGAGTTCTGTAGTCTGTGTACTTAGATAGACAGGTGGTTCTGTTCTCACTGCAGTCAACTGTGTGTGTGTGTGTGTGTGTGTGTGTGTGTGTGTGTGTGTGTGTGTGTGTGTGTGTGTGTGTGTGTGTGTGTGTGTGTGTGTGTGTGTCTCTAGTCAGAAGAACTTAAGTGTGTATCCTGTAGTGGGAGCAGAGCCTTGATGGCCAACTGAGAGCAGTGAAATTTGAGAGCTCCATAAACTAGTATAATAATGTAGGAAAATGTTATTATTTTCAAATTTAAACCATCAGAAACGTATGGATAAACTACGAAACTACATAAATATCAATTTTGGTAGAGCTATACAACAATGTTCCTGTCAAGTAACTTGAAGATATATTGAGTTACTGAATATGAATAATTCAAGGAATTTTCATCCAGATGCTGCTTTGAAAAAAAACAACTGCAAGTGATGACATCTACCTTACAGGAACTATATTTGAAGATGGATGGCTTTAAAAATGACTTAGAAAACCTCAAATTAAATTCTCAAAAACAGACTGATACTCTTAAGGACCTATTACAGCAACAACATACAAAAATAGCAAATGTAGAGACTTGTCTAAATAACATTTAAGGGAGACTCAAAGAGGAAGAATTCCAAAAAACAGAATACATGGCTGCTTAACAAAATAGATGACTTAGAAAACATGGAAAGGAGAAACAACATTAGGATATTTGGTCTGCCTGTAAACATTGAAGGAGAAGACATTATTTCATTCTTAACAACCTGGATTCCTGAATTTTTAGACTTGAACGAGGGACTTTCATTTGGAATTGAAAGGGTACGTAGAGCACTGAGGATACCTGCTTTTAACTCAACAAGTACTCCACCTAGAGCCATAGTTATAAAATTTCTTTCATTTCTGGACAAAGGACTAATATTAAACTCTCCTTGGAGAAAATCACCCTTAAAATACATTCAAAGCCTGATAAGGTTTGACAATGATTATTCTTCCAGAATACTAGAACAAAGGAAAAAAGTCTGGCCAATAATAAAACTGTTGAAACAAAACAACATTAAAGCATAGCTGGCCTTTCCAGCCAAGATAAAAATATGTTTTGCCAATGAGATGAGAAACTTTAATGACTTAGAAGAAGATACTATATTCATCAAAAACAACAACATGGTGTCTATCCCAAAATAAATGGAATGGATGGCCCCTACTCTTAAAAGAATAAAATAAACAAATCCTTGGACTGATGCTAGAAAGAAGAAACAAAAAACTGGTTCCAAGATAGTTGTCTCAAAAAAAATATCTCTTACAACTACATCTCTCAAAGTGCTAACTAATATGGTACATCACTTGTCATCTGTTTTATTAAAAAAAAAGGGTTTCTTAAACAACTGAGAAGCAGTAATGATTTATTCAGAATGTTCAAAGAGTCCAATAATTCTTCACAAACAAAGGTACATCAAAATCGGTTACTATTCACACTGTATATAAGCTAAACAAAGCAACATATAATACAAACATAGAAGTTTTTATTCCCCTACTTGAACTCAATGAATACTTATCTTGTTCATTTTTCATTGATTTTACGTAAAATAATTTAAGTAATTAATTAACTAATTCAACAAAGTACCATTCATCAGAGTTCAGACTCAAATGTAACAAAGTAACATCATATATAACAGCAGTAACAATATAGTGTTTTGAAAAAAAAATGCTGTGATGGAAACTAATGCCTTCTTCAGTTAAAGTATGATTTAGAAATATCTTGTATATCCTGGTTAAATAATAGTAGCAAGCTCTTAGTCCAAATGTCATCATTATTCTGTCTAAATATAGTTAATATCAATTATGGCAGGTATCTCAGCTATGACTGCTGTTTGATCAATCCTTATATGGTGTGCGTGGATACAGCTGTGTCTGACAGCTAGTACAGATGTCATTATTATTCTGTATAAACATAGTTAATATCACTTATGGCAGGTATCATAGCTTTGAGTGCTGTTTGATCAATCCTGATATGGTGTGCGTGGATGCAGCTGTGTCTGGAAGCTAGTACAAATGCCATTATTATTCTGTCTAAACATAATTAATATCAATTATGGCAGGTATCATAGCTTCAAGTGCTGTTTGATTAAGCCTGACATGGTGTGTGTGGATACAGCTGTGTCTGGCAGCTGTTGTATGTTGCCATTTTTGTCTCTGGGAAGCTGTGGGTTGTGGCTTGTGATTGAGGTTTACTGATGCTTGTGTATTAGGAAGAGACATTTGGTGTTTTAGCCTGGATCCAGAGGAAGGGGGTGGATAAAACTGTAATTTGGGATATTTTTGCAGAGAATAGTTTGTTTATCCATCTGCTGAGTGAGAGGTGGGAATGCTGGAAGAATGTGTTATCTCTTGTTGTGGTGACTTGTTGGGATTTTTTTTTTTATCTGTTTGCTTTCCATTATTTTCCTGGCTGCTGTCTCACTGAAAGGGAGGGAATTTAGGCTTGAGGTTGCAGTAAAGTGAAGCTTTGCTTCAGGTGCATCGTGAGCCTCTTGTATCCAGTACAGACACTCTAACAGAAACAGATGCTCTCAGGTTGCTTTGGTAATGGAGGCAGAGTGACAATAATGCTTAATGGCTCTGAGGAGCCTCCAAAATGATTCTTGGCAATGAAGATTTTGGTTTAAAAAAAAAAAAAAAAAAAATATATATATATATATATATATATATGTGTGTGTGTGTGTGTGTGTGTGTGTGTGTATTTATATACATATATATATATATATATATATATATATATATATATATATATATATATAAATGAGGTGTTTTAAACCACATGTACACATATTGATGGTCTCCCAACACTTTGTTTAGCTCATTAAGTTGTTTATTGATAAAATAAATAAATAAATACATAATAAGCATAATTTTATATTTAAAATGTATTTTGGTCCAAACACATTAAGGACTTACATAAAAGTTGAAGTCTGAGTTATTCTGAAGACTAAGAGCAATTGTTCTTGTGCAGTACCCTTTGTAGTGGTGTGGGAGGTGAGCTTGCTCAGACATGTTGGGCATATGGGGATAGCTGATTCTAGGAGTGTTTGGGGTTGCCAGGAAGTGCTAGAGAGTCATCATATTTCCCTCATGGAAATATCTGTGGGAATGGAAGGTGTGTTGAGTGGTTCACTGGCTGAGTGGCCACTGCATGGAACAGGCAGGTGAAATGGAACAGGACAAATACTGGTTTGGATATTTTAAGAACAGCCTGGAAACACACCACATGAACTAGTGAATGGTATTCTGGCCAAACTGGATGGGCATTGTTGCCCGTGCTTGAAGTACTGATATGTGTGTATATAAGGTAGAAATATACTTATAACCAATAAGAAACTAGAAAGGTCTCATAATTTAAAGTCTATGGACTGTATAAACATGCTTGGAAGGAGCATAGTTATGTAATGTATGATTTTAGTAAATCTAGACATAAAATATATAATTGTCATATAAGATGAAGCAGTCTGCTGAATTTAGATATTAAAAACAGGATTTAATAACATGGGCTGGTGTATAATAACACTACTGTCTTAACTTGTCATAAATGACACACACTACATTGAACATCATGGGGAAGCATGATGATTTTCTTATATAAGTAAATATGCATAACAAGTCAGGTAATTGGTTTAACTTGAATTGTAATTTTTGTAACCCATCTTGACCATATATAATACTTAAGCAGTTACCAAGGTAACTAATGTTTTATACATGACATCAAACTGACAAATTTGTTCAAGAGAAACAACAGAAGCCTGAACTTGAAATGTCACAAATTGTAACAATCATATTCTGAACAAATAGTATTAAATTGACAATAGACACTCAGTTTAATAGCATGGGCTTGTGTATAATAACAGTACTGTTTTAACTTGTCATAAATGACATACACTATATTGAATATCAAGGGGAAGCATGATGATTTTCTCATATAAGTAAATGTGCATAACAAGTCATATAATTGCTTTAACCTGAATTGTGGTTTTGTAACCCATCTTGACCATAAATAATACTTAAGCTGTTACCAAGATAACTAATGTTTTATACATGACATCAAACTAGCAAAGTAGTTCAAGGGAAACAATAGAAGCCTGAACTAGGAATGTCACAGAATGTAACAATTATATTCTGAACAAATAGTATTAAATTGACGTTAATCACTCAGCAAATAACCTTTGCTGATTATACAAAATAGAATGTTGCCATTTAAATCTAAAAATGTTCAGTATATGCCATTAAATGGCAATTTATGAATATGGAAAGGGAACTTGTAATCATTAATCACAATAAGTGAATTTGTTGTTTTTATCCTATAATTTCACCCATTTTATAATAAGAAATGATAGATATGAAAATTCTTATGTGTAGGAAATGGGGGGAAGAGGGATGCACTGATAATTAAAATGCACTAACTTTCATCAATGTTCACATAAAACAAATCTGATACCTTAATTAAGTTAACAACAGAGTGATTATTTAAATGCCGGCAAACAATGAAATATAACTTCTGATATATCCAGTAAAATACATTGTATTATAAACATTAGGTATAAATATTATTACCATCCATTTATATTAAGTAATAAGTTTTGAAGGACTTCATCAATATGAGTGACTATGTTAAATAACTGTGTGCTATAATCTTTTACTGAGGTTTTATATATGACATATCCTACTTTAATATGATTGAATTGCTTGTCATCTATCTTTGATATAAATATTAATTGCTTATGCAATAAGTAGACATTTATATTGTATTAGAATTCTGTCTAATCTACAATAGTACTATGTCTGTTCAAAATAATATAAATATTGCTTATTCCTATTACAAATATTCTCCATATGATAATTCAATTTATGGAGCTCAGATGTTCTGGATTATCACGGTATGAGTGATAATCTGATGGACTTTGGTTTATCCATCAGATTAGGAATGATTTTCATTCCTTGGCTAGTGCGGATCTTAGTTTTGCTAACATTTATTAATTTAAATTTGTTGTTTCACAAAAACATTTTTAGTATGCCTGACCAAAACATTACTTTATTGGTGAACACTCAAAGTATAAAACTGATAATTTTCTTTAAAAGCTCAAACGTATACTTTATAGTTATCTGAGCAAAATATGTAATAGTCACAATAAAACAAAAAATACATAGTCTAAATAACCTAAGATGGATTTATCTTTATTATCTTTAAATACCAATGGCTTAAACAATCCTAGCAAGAGATCAAATCTACTGAATATTTAAAACTGAGCAAAGCACAAATTGTCTTCCTTCAAGAAACTAATTTCAAAACAAATAATTACAAATGGAATCCTAAGGATTATATGATATTGGCATAATCCACTTATATGACAAAGACGAAAGGGGTAACACTTTTATGGAAAACAAATGTGATTAACCCAGAAATCATTTTTAAGTATGAAGATAAAGAAGGACTAATGGAATTAGTAATAGTTAAATATAATAACAGAATATGAACCCTAGCCAATCTATACTGGTTCCCAGGGATTGGAACAGGAACTGTTAAAAAACACTTGGATTTCATTTCCAATAATTATAAAGGCAACTCAATATTAGGAGGATATTTTAACTGTATATTTGATATTTCTGAAACTACAAATAAAAGTCCATTGCATACATCTGCTGTATTAAAAGCTTTAAATGAGTGGGTAGAATCATTTAATCTTGGAGATACTTTCAAATTTAAAGAAGGTAAATCTTTATTGCTTTCCCATCAAGAGCACAGATTTGGTAATCAAACTAGAACAGATAAAATATTTGCTACCCATGATTTACACTCTAAAATCATTAATTTCTCAGTCACTCCCTGCCCCTTTTCAGACAATTAATTGATACTAAAACTTCAAAATGTATACAAACCATTAATCTTTAACTCCAGAATTCCAGCATATATAACTAAAATTAAAGAGTTCAAACCCTGGTTATTATCTGAATAACAGTTCTTCTTAGATATTAATTAAACCACTGACATAAATAAAATAATGATATGGGACTCATTAAAAGCTTACATATATGGTAAAACCTTAACTTGGTATAAAAAAAACAGAGAATGGAATTCTGAATTATTAAATCTACAATCCAAACTTTTGTCAGTAAAAGCTGAAATAAAATTAAAATCATCTGGAGATGAAAAAGAAAGTAGAAGTATTAAACAATAAATACAACAAAATTCTAACACATAAAACTAGTTTAGCTTTAGAAAAACTTAAAATTAATACCTTGGCTGATTCTCCCAAATATCTACATAATTTATCCACAAGAATCAAAATACAATAAAAAGCTAATTACATTAAAATTATCTTCCATGAAAAGAAAGGGAAAAATGTCTCGGATATAGGTGACATTCTTGATGCCTATAGAAATCACTATATGGAACATTTCCAAAAAGAAAATATACATATCGATCAATTAAGTCTAGATGAAAAATGTTCGAATATAAAAAATACCAGAAAAATTAAAACTAGATCTGCAAGCACACGTATCCTACAAAGAAATTACAGATACAATAAAATAGGGTAAAAATAATAAAGCTCCAGGTATAGATGTCATAATTATGGAAATATATAAACCTTTTCATTTAAAGATACTATCCCTCTTCCATAAAACTCTATTAGAAATTCAATCACAAGCTTTAAAACCACCCTCTTGGAGATATTCCTTAATCCCACCAATCGTAAAGGAAAACAAATCCCCAAACTTCTGTACCTCATATACACCTATATCATTATTAAATAATGACTATAAGATATTTATAACAGTATAGGTCTGCCACGGTGGTGCAGCGGTTAGTGTTGCCACCTCACAGCAAGAGGTTCTCTGGTTCGATCCTCGGCTGGGGTGCCCTCTGTGTGGAGTCTGTATGTCCTCCCTGTGGTCACGTGGGTTTCCTCCAGGTGCTCCGGTTTCCTCCCACACCCCAAAGACATGCTGTAGGTGGATTTGACATTCTAAATTGGCCCTAGGTGTGAGTGTGTGCATGCATGTGCCTTTTGTGGAAGGTTGGGTGCCAGGCTGGCAACTCGACACTGTAAAACTCCACTGCCAATCATGAAAGGACAGGTGATCCTCTGTGGTGACCCTAACTGGGAAAAAGCCGAAAGAAGAAGAAAAAAGAAGATTAACTAGCAGAATGAAAATGCCACTATCCAAAACAACAAATAATGATCACAATGGATTTATATATCATAGACATACACATGACAATATTAAAAGTATAAATTCTCTTAGAGATTATGTTAATAAAGAAAATAACGAAACACTCACAATTGGCTTAGATAGAAAGAAAGCCTTTGATTCCCTAAACTAGGACTATTTATTAAAAATCCTAATGCTATTTGAATTTCCTGCATCCTTTGTTCATCTCCTAAAGAATATATATATACAAATAATTTAGTGTATGTCAAGTTAGGTCCTTTTACCTCTGAATCTATACATATAACAAAAGGCACTAAACAAGGATGCCTCATGTCACTGACTATTTGCTCTGGCTATTGAAATATTGCAGACTCAATTTGTAGCAATTTAAAAATCAAAGGGATAGATGTTTATGAACAATGTAATTCTAAAGTAATGCTATTTGCTGATGACCTATTACTAACATTATCTAATACAAAAGAGACATTAGAATAATTAGATATATTAATTGACAAATTTCACATAACTTCAGGACTCCATTTCAATAAATAAAAATCAAAAGTTTTATTTTTAAGTAAAAAAAAAGAACTGCAGACTAAGGGGGATCACATCATAGGGAAACAAGAATCTACCTTAAAATATATAGGAATTGAGTTATGCAAGGATAATGCTAATGTAAATAGTGTACATAGCTATTTAAGATGTTATGCATAAATACTATGGAATTCATTCAAATGTATTTGAAAAATAAAAAAAAAAAACTGAGAAAAAAAAAGTTCTGTAGCCTGTGTACTTAGATAGGTAGGGGTTCTTTTCTCAACACAGTCAACTGGTGTGTGTGTGTGTGTGTGTGTGTGTGTGTGTGTGTGTGTGTGTGTGTGTGTGTGTGAACTTGCTTGAGAGAGAGAGAGCTTTTAACACCAGCATGTGGGACATTGCTATTACCATATTCTCCTCAATAGACACTGCTGATGTCATCACCTAGAAAGTGTTGTCTGAGGCACTCCAAGTTAGACTTCAGCTGTGGTGCTTGCCTTAAATACAGATTTCTGTAGTCTGCATACCTTAGATAGGTAAGGGTTCTTTTCTCACCGCAGTCAACTGGAGTGTGCGTGTGTGTTTTTGTGTGTTTGCGGTGCACTTGCTTAACATTAGAGAAAGCCTTTTACAGCAGCATGTGGGACACTGCTATTACCATATTGTCCTCAGCAGACACTGCTGATGTCATCACCTGGAAAGTTTTGTCTGAGACACTCCAAGTCAGGCTTAAGCTGAGGCACTTACCTTAAATACAGAGTTCTGTAGTCTGTATTTAGATAGGTGTGGGCTCTGTTCTCACTGCAGTCAACTGTGGTGTGTGTGTGTGTGTGTGTGTGTGTGTGTGTGTGTGTGTGTGTGTGTGTGTGTGTGTGTGTGTGTGTGTGTCTGTGTGTGTTTGTGCACTTTCTTGACAACAGAGAGAGGCTTTTACACCATCATGTGAGACACTGCTATTACCATATTCTCTTCACCAGACACTGATGATGTCATCACCAATATCTGACTTGTGGATGTGCACTATTCCCACCAAGGCAGGATCAGAAATTGGCCTGGAGGTCAGGCAGAAGTCACCTCATCCTATCTGAAACAAATTGCAGTGAAATGGCTTTCAGTTTATCCACCTACAGCATGGCAAGGTTTCTACTCCTTGTGTTTTCTTGTTGAGAAACCACTTTGGTCTCTCCAGCTGATGCATGTGTCTGGTGATGTAAATGAAAACAGGAACATTATACTCTATTGGTGTTCTGATGAGATTTGAGTACAGTGCTGTTATATAATCCTCAGATCTGAATACGATAGCATGACTTATGATGTGAACAACATAGCCATTCCATACCACTGTAGACACTTGGCTGTTGAAGTTCAGATTGCTATCTAGGTGTGTTCCCAGTTCTTGCATCACTGGGTTTCCTCATAGAAGGAGTATTGTCAATGATGTAATTAACAAGGAATTCCACTTTGCAGAAGGACAAAATAAAGACACATTTTTTTAATTTATTTGTAGACCGTGTGGCTTTGTCATCAATCATTTGTCTGTATTAGCCCTTCCTGTAGTTTGTTATCATCATTATTGGACTCAGTAATTGCACCCAATATGTACAGATCAGCAAGCACGGTAAGCCAAAGGACATATACTTTAGCCTGAACTGTTCTGAAATAGATTCCAAACAGTAAAGAGCCAAGCACAGATCCCTGGGATATGCCAGTGGTGACAGTTCTACTGGCACAGGTTGATTCACCAACTTTCACAGTGTGTATTCTGTCAATGACCCAATTGGTTACCCATCTAGTGATGTAAGTGTTAAATCCCAGGTGTGAGAGTTTCTCAATTATAACTGAGCAGGGAGTTGTGTCCAAATCCTAGACCATATCAAGATAGTATGCACTCTCTTACCCTCATCTAGACCTATCACACAGTGTCAACAGGCTGTGAGAAGATCACAGATCACCTATAGCATGACTCAGCACATACACATTTCTGACATGGTTGAATACACACTTCAACACAGCATCCACATGTATAATTCTCCTGTAGAAGGGTGTACATTAACATGCATCCCCCTGAGTTGGGGGGACAGCACCTGACGCATGCATGTGTAGACATATCCTGACTGTCCTCATTTGTGAGGTACACCAACCTGCCATCATGGACTTTTTCTAAATGGACACTAGTAATATCCTGGCTGTGTACAACAGAACCATGTGAGTTGTTAATGCTACATCATGTCTGTTACCATCTGTTAGATGTTCTCAAAGAGGTCATCGAGAGCATGCATTATGACAATACTATCATCCTTTAGAACTTGACAAGACCAAGGCATTTGACACAAATCTGCACTGAGGTATTCACTCAGCACTGTCAGATGTGGTCATAAGCACCTATATCACCAAGTGGGTAGAGCAGTGGATCACATACATGGCACTTAAAAATATGTTGTTATGTGTGAAATGCCCTATATCTCAGGTCTATTGATCAGGTCTGTACATCAAGAATGTTGGCTTGGCCCTTTTCTGTCCATTATTTAAGTCACAGATGTCACAAATGACATGCACATCCTGTGTCCAACCATCTATCTGAAGGACTAAAGATTGTAGGCAATCATTGACTCCAATTGTGATATAAGTATAATACAGACAGTATCAACATACCCCAAAGATTGCTGCCACAGCCAAGACAACTCCTATGATGAAACAAAACCATGGTGGGATGTGTTATGTCATAAAAACAAACATACAATGCAAGGATAATGTAGGCATCACACCATATAAGCAGACCAATAACTATGTGACCTGTGTCCTGGGTAGATGGTATGTGGAACATTCACCAACATGTGGCCACAGTGCTGACTACTCACTTGTGTGTAACACAACTACTGCATATGTAAAAGACATCCACATCAAAGGCCAGAATACCTGCATAGTTCACAGCCTTCATCACAACAATAACTGAATACAATGCATCCTTCTTCATGCACCTCCCTACCCATCTTTCAGCGATGTGTAACTGAAGTGTAACACCTTTGCCACAGTGATCTGTCACACATCTTCTTTGCCATGCCTAGGTATTCTTTACTGTCTGATGGTATGGAGTCCTAATCAAGTTGTTACACTAGATGCATGTGTGATACCTGTTCTCGTGATGCAGACAGTAAATACACAGCTGTTCGACAGTATTTATGGTATGGATAACATTTGTGACAGTGTGGATTATGTATATATATATATATATATATATATATATATATATATATATATATATATATATATATATATATTTATTTATATGGATTCACTTGAGAATCTCGAAAAACTGAAATACCGAATTTCAGTTTTCCAGAATTCAAATCCCGAAACCTTACAAGCCCAAAACACCACAAGCGCAAAATGTAAAATCCCGAACATACACTACAAACAAATGACACACATACACACACTCTCTCCCCACAATCAAACATCATCATCATCTTCTTTCAGCTGTTCCCATTAGGGGTTGCCACAGCAGATCATCATCTTCTTTCGGCTGTTCCCGTTAGAGGTCGCCACAGCAGATCCCCTGTTTCCATTTCTTCCTGTCCTCTGCATCTTGCTCTGTCACACCAACCACATGCATGTCCTCTTGCACCACATGCATAAACCTTATCTTAGGCCTTCCTCTTTTCCTGTTACCTGGTAGCTTCATCCTTAGCATCTTTTTCCCAATATACTCAGCATCTCTCCTCAGCACATTTCCAAACCAACGTAATCGTGCCTCTTTGACTTTGTCTCCAAACCTTCCAACCTGGGCTGACCCTCTAATATACTTATTCCTAATCCTGTCCACCCTCGTCACACCCAGTGCAAATCTTAACATCTTTAATTCTGCCACATCCAACTCAAACTCCTGCCTTTTTGTCAATGCCACTGTCTCCAATCCATATAACATAGCTGGTCTCACTACCCTCTTGTAGACCTTCCCTTTCACTCTTACAGGTACTCGTCTATCACAAATCACTCCTGACACTCTTCTCCACCCACTCCATCCCATCTGTACTCTCTTCTTCACCTCTCTTCCACACTCACCGTTACTCTGAACTATTGACCCCAAGTATTTAAACTCATCCACCTTCGCTACCTCTACTCCTTGCATCCTCACCATTCCTCTATCCTCCCTCTCATTCACACACATATATTCTGCCTTACTCCTGCTGACCTTCATTCCTCTTCTCCCTAGAGCATATCTCCATCTCTCCAGGGACTCCTCCACCTGTTCCCTACTCTCACTACAGATCATAATGTCATCTGCAAACATCATAGTCCACGGGGACTCCTGTCTGATCTCGTCTGTCAACCTGTCCATCACCATTGCAAATACGAAAGGGCTCAGAGCTGATCCTTGATGTAACCCCACTTCCACCTTAAATGCATCTGTCACTCCCACTGCAGACCTCACTGCTGTCACACTACCCTTGTACATATCCTGTACCAGTCTTACCTACTTCTCTGACACTCCTGACTTCCTCATACAATGCCAATACTCCTCTCTAGACACCCTGTCATATGCTTTCTCTAAGTCTACAAAAACACAATGCAACTCCTTCTGACATTCTCTGTACTTTTCCATCAAGACTCTCAGAGCAAACATCGCATCTGTAGTGCTCTTTCCCGGCATGAAACCATACTGCTGATCACTAATCATCACGTCCCTTCTTAACCTTGTTTCCACTACTCTTTCCCACAACTTCATGCTGTGACTGATCAGTTTAATCCCTCTGTAGTTACTACAGCTCTGCACATCACTGTTATTCTTAAAAATCGGTATCAAAACACTTTTTCTCCATTCCTTAGGCATCCTCTCACTTTCCAAGATTTCATTAAACAATCTGGTTAAAAACTCCACTGCCATTTCACCTAAACACCTCCATGCTTCCACAGGTATGTCATCTGGGCCAACAGCCTTTCCATTTGTCATTCTCTTCATAGCTATCCTTACTTTCTCCTTGCTAATCCATTGTACTTCATGATTCACTATCCCTACATTATCCAACCTTCTCTCCCTCTCATTCTTTTCATTCATCAACCCCTCAAAGTACTCTTTCCATCTCCTCAGCACACTCTCCTTGCTTGTTTCCCTCATTATCCTTTATCAACTTTACCTGCTGCACATCTTTCCTAGCTCGGTCCCTCTGTCTAGGTCCATTTCTCCCTCCTTAGTGTCCAACCTTTCATACAACTCTTCATATGCCTTATCCTTAGACTTCGCCACCTCTCTCTTTGCCATGCACCTCATCTCCTTATACTCATGTCTACTTTCTTCATCTCTCTGACAATCCCAGTTCTTCTTTGCCAACCTCTTTGCCTGTATACTCTCCTGTACTTCCTCATTCCACCACCATGTTTTCTTGTTGTCTTTCCTCTGTCCCGATGTAATACCAAGCACCTTTCTAGCTGTCTCCCTTACTAGGTCTGCTGTAGATACCCAGCTATTTGGTAACTCTTCACTGCCACCCACTGCCTGTCTTAACGCATCCCTGAACTCCACCTCACAATTACCCTTTTTCAATTTCCACCATTTGATCCTTTGTGCTGCCCTCACACTCCTCCTCCTCTTCTTGATCACCAACGTCATCCTACAAACCACCATCCTATGCTGCCTAACTACACTTTCTCCAGTCACCACTTTACAGTCTCCAATCTCCTTCAGATTGGCCCTCCTACATAAGATATAATCCACTTGTATGCATCTTCCTCCACTCTTGTATGTCACCCTATGCTCCTCCCTCTTGTTAATTTATGTATTCACCACAGCCATGTCCATCCTTTTTGCAAAATCCACTACCATCAGACCTTCTGCATTTCTTTAACACCATACCTACCCATCACTTCCTCATCCCCTCTGTTCCCTTCACCAACATGCCCATTGAAATCTGTCCCAATCACCACTCTCTCACCCTTAGGTACAGTCATCACTAACTCATCCAATTCACTCCAAAATTTTTTCTTTCTCATGCATTGCACACCCAACTTGTGGAGCATATGCACTAACAATATTCATCACTACACCATCAATTTCTAGCTTCAGAAACATCACTCTATTCGACACTCTTTTCACCTCCAAAACACTCTTAGCATACTGTTCCTTTAGAATAATTCCTAGGCCATTTCTCCTCCCATCCACACCATAATAAAACAATTTGAACCCACATCCGATACACCTAGCCTTACTCCCCTTCCATCTGGTCTCTTGCACACACAATATACCAACCTTCCTTCTGTCCATCATATCAGCTAGCTCTCTCCCTATACCAGTCATACTGCCAACATTCAAAGTTCCGACCTTCACTACCACAGTCCTAGCCTTTCTCCTCTCTTCCTGCCTTCGGCCATGCCTTAAGTCTCTTCTCCTCCTTCGGCCAACAGTAGCCCAATTTCTGCCAGCACTCTGTTGGCTAACAGTACTGGTGGTGGTCGTTGTTAACCTGGGCTTCGACCGATCCAGTATGGAAATATTTACTGGTGACTGCATGAAGTTATTTGGCGAAGTTTTACGCCAGATGCCCTTCCTGATGCAACTCTCCCCATTTATCCGGGCTTGGGACTGGCACAAAGAAATACACTGGCTTGTGCATCTCCAGTGGCTGGGTTTCCCCACAATCAAACATACAATCCTAAAATACAAATAAGCAGGGGGGCAAAGCCCCCTGCACCCCCACACTGCCTACTTATTTATTCTAACTCTAAGACTGCACAATGACACACACAAAGGTAACTCACACCCACACATTTCACAGCCCCTTGCACACACACATCACAACCAAAACACACACTAACATACACTAAGCCCATAACCTACACAATCATACAGACTTACCTACACTTACATCCATTACACCAGAAGCTCCGAACTTCGGGATTTTGAACACCAGAAGCTCCGAACTTCGGGATTTTGAATTTCGCGCTTATGGTGTTTTGCAATTTCAAGCTTTCAGGCTTAGAATTTCGGAAAACTGAAATTCGGTATTTCAGTTTTTCGAGATTCTAAAGGGAACCCATATATGGATATATATATATATATATATATATATATATATATCTGTATGTATATATATATATATATATATATATATATATATATATATATATATATATATATATATATATATATATATATATATATATATATATATATTCCATGGATACCAGCCAACTAGCCTGTATTGATCATAATGTCACATACAGGTATAGCAGTGTCCCTCCTAAGATCTCCAGCAGATGTTACATTGTCAAGGCAGTGTGCATTACCCTCATAGATTGTTGACATGTCGTAATAGTTGTCCAAGTTTGTTTGTGCAGAATCATCTCTGATCAATCAGAATCACATATGTTATGTCAGAGACATGGGATTACTTTTGGTGTTATTCTGATATTGTTCATGATTGTGCATGCTTCTTTTACTGTTGTCCATGAACCATTACCTGTGTCCCACTTGCTGGAGACCTCTTCAGAGATTACTCTCTTGTTCAGACAAATCAGTCTTCACAACTTCACAAAATGCACCCTACCGGGTGATACCCCTGATAGATGTTCTATGCATTATTCATGTAAGGATGCTTATCTCACAGACATCTTCCCCATTGTTGTCACCTTATGTGACAGTTACATAATATACATTTTCACTGTGAAGTCTGTACTGTACAATATTGATATGTGATTGGTGGTGCTGCTATATTTGTCTTCCATTGCTATGCTGTCATCTGCTGTACATTACGATGTTTCACCTGTTCTCTTTCCCTGTGCTCATTCCTACAGTTCATCTGTGTGTCCCTGTTCAATACACACACTTCCCCTGAGTGTTTGTTTTACATGACAGCAAATATACCATTACAGATTATTTATACACCTTCTGTCCAGAATGCCTGAAATGGGATTTCACAATACCCTGCTCTTTATCTATTGTGCACTGTGTTTGGAACGTATACATAACTATATGTTAAGCCCTGGTAATCATTGTGACATTCCACACAATCCTACTAACCTACTCTGCTCTAAGGTAACTATGTTTGCTACCCATGTTGCTTTACACAGTTTCCTGGCCAGCAACACTGTTGCTGACCATGAAACCATGCTTGTTTATGTTTAAATGCGGTATGTGGCATGAAAATGTAATTAGTGCTGCTGGTCACCTCGCATCACTGTTCACACATGTAAACTCCATGCAGGCTTCTAGTGAAGCCTACGCTGAGTTTATTGAATCCCAGGGTAGGATCTATCATGCACTAT
Source organism: Protopterus annectens (assembly GCF_019279795.1). Taxonomy (NCBI): domain Eukaryota; kingdom Metazoa; phylum Chordata; order Ceratodontiformes; family Protopteridae; genus Protopterus; species Protopterus annectens. Next base: position 999,144,056 of record NC_056725.1, on the reverse strand, counting down.
TGTAAATATTAAACTAAATATATCAGTATAGACAGAAGAACTTAGAAGATATGCAGATAAATATAAATGAAAAGTAAAAAAAGAAGTAAGTCTCTGATGAACCAAAAATTTTAAAGAGAATTACGAAACAAAATAAAAGGAATAGAAATACCACCAAAAAAGGAAGTACACACATTTTGGAGAAATATCTATGAAAACCCTCTGGAACATAACAAATATGCTGAATGGATAAAAGAACTAAAAAAAAAAAAAAAAGAAGTTCAAATGTATAGGATATAAAATGGGATAAAGTAATGGCCAGAGAAAATGGAACAAAATTAAGAAAAGTTCCTAAATGGAAAACCCCAGACCCAAATATTGTACCTAAGTTTTTGCTAAAAGTATTATCATTACACAAAGATTTAACCCTGAGTAAGAACTACTTATATGCACACTCAAAACACACACACACCTGGTTAACAGGTAAAATGATATTCCTCCTGAAGAGTGAACCTGCAAGCCACCCTAAAAATGATAGACGGATATCTTGCCTTCCAACAATGTATAAACTATATAATGGAACTGATGCCAACAGAGTTTATAGACATTTAGAAGAAAACTCACTCTTGTCAATAGAACAAAAGGGTAACAAAAGAAAGTCGTATGGAACAAAGTATTATTTGTGGTTAAATAAAGTCATAATGAAGAATTGTAAAAATAGGAAGAATGTTAAGAATGGCATTGGAAGATTACAAAAAGCATTTGACAGCATACCACATTCATGGCTAAAGGAGCGCTTACAGATGTATAAGATGCACCCTACATTGGTTGATTACATCACAATGACCATGAAACAGCATCAAACCACTTTGCAGCTAAGCTATGATAAAGGACAAATTATTATCCTATGGACAAAAATGCTAAGGGGGATATTCTGGGGTGACTCTTTATCACCACTGCTCTTTTGTCTTGCCCTTAACCCATTAAGTGTCTAACTAACAGATTAGGTCTTGGTTACAATTTGGCTACCGGGCAACATCAAAGTGTAAAGACTTCTCATCTTCTTTTTGTGGATGATTTAAAACTGTTCAGGTCATCAGACAAGGCACTGAAAGCACAGCTAGAAGGGGTCAAACTTTCTCAGATGATAAAAGAAAGTCATTTGGTCTTGATAAATGTGCAAATGCAACTTTTAAAGCAGGAAATCTGCAGCACCAAGAAAATATCAGCCTGGGGCAGGAATGTGACACAAAGGAACTTGAGCAGAAGGGAGTGTATAAATATATATGAACTGATGAAAGCTTTACAGTACAACATGAACAACTGTGAACAAAACTCCGTAAAGAATATTCTAAAAGACTAAAATTGATACTGAAAATAACATTGACATCTAGGAACTAAGTCCAAGCTATAAACTAAATTGTTCTTCCTGTTCTAACTTACAGTTTTGGGGAGATTGATAGGCCCCAAAATGTATTGGACCAGTTGGACAGGAAAACAAGAAAAATGCTTCACACTTATCAAATGATATATAAAAATCAGCATATACCAAGATTATATATTCCTCATTGTGAAGGAGGTATGGGCCTTCAGAAAATTAATTATATGTATAGATCTGCAATTGCAGTACAGCATACCCATCTGCTGATGTCATCAGATCCAAACTTATTAAAAGTTTGACAGATGAAGAAAACAAATCTAAGATGATTTCCCTGCCTAGTTTCACAGAAACATATCGGTGTCAAGCAAAAATGGAAACCAAACCAGAAGTCAACAAAAATTGGGCATCAACTGAATATTCAAAAAAAAAAAAAAAAAAAAAATATATATATATATATATATATATATATATATATATATATATATATATATATAAGAACGACCAAATAAGAAGACATGAAAAGTGTAAAAGGCATAAATATAGTTGCAAGTACAGAAACTCCTTGAACAACTTCATGTTGATCAGGATTTAACATAGGACTGGTTAAGGAGAGGTGAGTTTAAAGGTTATCATTAGCAGCACAGGATAATGGGCTACATATACAGTGGTTTCCACTGAACATGTGGGAGAAACAGACAAATGCAGATTCTTGTAAAACAGAACTAGAAACAGTTGCATATCTTGTTACAGGGTGGGATACACTAATGTCAGAGGGCCTGTATACTGAAAGGCATAATAATCTGGCAAGAATGTTACACTGGGGGCGGGGGGAGGGTAGGGGATTGTGCAAAACATTACAATATTGAAGTAGCTGAGAAGCATTGGAAACATAAGCCTCAAAGCACTGTAGAGAATTATAAGGTTTATATCACATGGGATCACCCATTACCAACAGTTCAAAAAAACAGATGCAAGAAAACCAGATATATCAGTCCATGAAAAGAAGACAAAAGTAGCACTGACCATCAAAATTATTACACACAGTAACTAGAGTAACTTTCATTCAGAGAAGCACAGTCGTAAAATACCATGATTTTCAGGTAAAAATAAGGGCAATGTGGAAGAAGGATACCTAGACAGTTCCAATAATAGGAGCAAAGAGTCACATAAAAAAGAATTTACAGTCTTATTTAGATATGCTACCAATACATGTGACGCCACATGAATTGCAGAAGTAGTCAGTTCTAAGCACATTGCAAGTGCTGCAAAAAACAATTTTGGCTATCATCAAAACCTGAAATGATACTAATTTCACAAACTTTAACCATACATTGACTTAGGAGTAGGGGAATCCCTTCCCACTGTAGTATTAGAAACCCAAAATACTTACATAAATTAAACTAACAGAACATTCTGGTGCCAGACACTCTCATAGCCTTAACAGTTGTCCATGTAGCAACTAGGCATTCATCTTAGCTTGGTCACAGAACACATGAAAATATGAATCCCGCAGGTAAAGTAACTAGGGATGGCAGCAACTATAGCTCCTCAAATTTTGGAGAATAGAGCCCAAATGCAGGAGAGATACTGCCAGTGGTATTTGTGGAAGAAGAAAGAAATGATGGTGAAGACCCTTGGGTCCATAACAATCAAGAGATGTGTACCCTGTCTTTACTGATAAGTACGCTGGTGCATTACTGCAACCACAACAAGAGGGTAAAGGTGACCCAAGAAATCATTAAAAGCATAGAAAAATGTATTTTTTAAATCTCTGACTGTCCGTGCCTGAATTGTGTCTACATATATGTGTTCTATTCTCAACCTCAACAGATAATTACACTGGCACATACAGTTTGTGACATGGTACATGGTCAGCTTGTCAGCCATAGATGTTCATTTGTGTGAGGTACACAGAAGCAAATACTGGCAACAGACTGATGTTCCACAGTGCAATCTCTGTCAGTAGTTCTGCAATCTCATATATAGTTCTCAGCATACCCCAGTATTGCTGCACCTGGAACTGATGCTTTTTTATGTGGACTGCTCTTGCAATGTGCTATGCAGAGCTCTGCTCTGCCCATTGATGAGCATGTAAAGTGCAGTTTTGTAATTTTTGGTGTCCCACTATGGTCCTGCTGTGGTTATCCATGTCACTTTATGTAGACAATCCCCTTTGTGCTATAGCATATCTCTGGTTTCATGTGTGTGTGTGTGTGTGTGTGTGTGTGTGTGTGTGTGTGTGTGTGTGTGTGTGTGTTCGTATGTACATGTGTTTGGGGGGGGGGGGTTAGTGGATATACAATGTGTGTTGCTGTGCTGTTGTGCTGTGGTGTCCTGGTGTCCAGATGCTGTACAGATGACAATTGGTGTGTTTACTTTGTAGAAACCTAATGTCTATAGACAAAGAAGGGGTTTTATGGCACAGTTTACAATCACATATAGATGTCATCTTAATATGGGTTTGTATCGCCACACCAAGTGTACTGTTGAGTGTTCTGAACATCATGATTCTCCATGGTTGTAATAACTTACAGCATGTCATAACACACATATTCATACCAAAGGTTTCTTTGCACACAGCCATACCATGAACATCTCCCTCTCACAGTGCTGTTCTTCGTCTTTTGGTTTATTGATGACACCATGTTCTTCATCTCATCGTTGGTCACATTTAGATGTCTGAGCCTTTGGAATAGGGCTACTGCATCCTGTGTTGGAAGGACATTTTTCTTAGTTATTTTAATGTTATGAAACATATAAACAAGATGACAGTTTGAGATGTTGTTGTGGGTATAGAAAAACTTTTCCATAGAAAACTCATGTACATGTTTTAAAGAATAGTAATTTGTCTGTCACATCCAATCAGCTGCTGCACACATGGTCTGACAATTTACTAAAAGTCAGTACTACTAGTTGCTGTATCTGTTGCCATCTGCACTATGTGTGGAGGTGATTTAATTTGGTAGGGGTGCAGATTATGACCCCAGCTGTGTAGGAAGGTCCACAGATCCATAGAAGGGTTCTATGACTGTATGACATGCTGAAGATATTGATAAGAATTGCTTGCATTCTTTTGGCCTCTTGACTCAAGACAGATAGGGCTTGTCTATGGTACAAAATGCTGCAGTTTATGACACCCGTACTGTGTATTGTACTTGTATATTACAATAGAATGTCATTCTTGATGATACCTCCAGACCACTGTCTCTTGGATTAGCATTTCTGAGTTGACTGCATGGATGCATGAGTGTTGTGCACAAGTTACACACAGCTAGTACCTATGCTTTGCTTAGGTGGAATTTATTAATAACTTCCAGATGAGAGAACAAGACCAAGTGGGCACCATAATATCCAGACTACTTGGACATAATAACCCCCAACTATTCTGACTACTTGCTCAATTTACTACCATAAACTGTTGCCCTATTCTCAGCCTTTCCAAGCCAAACTACTACCAGCCAACCCCTGCAATTTGTTCTCAACCTTCAAAACACCCACTCCCTATAAATATATATATATATATATATATATATATATATATATATATATATATACACACACACACACATATATATAAGATTGTCTCATTCCCTCAGAAGAGGAGATAACATTCTGAACTTGGTTCTCACCAACATGGGCAACCACTGCACCACTCCCACAGTATTTTCTTCCCTGGTGAAATAAGATCATCTGTCTGTCTCATTCAAAGTTTCTACCCCCCCCAGCTGTAATCAAGTTAAAAAAACTACTCAAAAGCTGACTACAACCTCCTAAGGGAGTGTATCACTAGTGTCATACCACTGCCCCCATCAGAAGATGCAGACAACTATGCTAAACAGTACATCAATGCAGTATACAAACACCTATACATCTGCATGGACTCATCCATACCCAACACAACTAAAACCTGC
>NC_056725.1:999081285-999133785 GCF_019279795.1 Protopterus annectens | reverse complement strand
TACCAAAAGTGCTTGCAAATCAGATACTAGTCTTGCAGAGGTCAGAGCAATCAGTAAAACTGGTTTCCATGTTAAGAACCTGAAGTCAGACAGATTAGTTGTTTCAAATGGAACAAGTTTCTCTAACACAAAATTAAGATCTCAAGGGGGTGCCACCTGTTTTTTTGGAGACTTCTTATTCAAAACCCTTTTTAAGAAATTCTTTAAATATGACTGCATTGAAAGAGGAGGATCCATGGGTAGGCAGGCTGAAATGGTTGATAAATGAACCTTGACAGAGGAATAAGAAAATCAGTAACTAACACTAATATTGTAGAACCAGTGAGCAGCTAGCCCTGAATGGGTGCTGATTAAGTTCCTGCCGCTTTTTCCATTTGCTAATATATGATCTTCTAATAGCAGGTTTTCTTGCCTCCAATAGTACCTGCTTCACATTTACACTAAACAGGTCTAAAAGGAATTATGACTCTATCATCCAGGCAATCAATTGAAGTTGATTGATGCTGGGGTGTATCAACCACCCCTGTTCTTGTGTGAGTTGATCCAGTCTGTGAGGAAGCTTTTCATAATTGCCTCTGGCCATTTTTAAAAGGGAGAACCATGGTTGCTTGGACCAGAAAGGAGTCACCGCATTGATCTTGGGGGATTCTTTCTGAATCTTTAGAAGTACTTTGCATATTAGTGGAACATGGAAAGGCATAAATGAAAATAAAAAGCAGCTGTCTTCCAGGCCTTCTTGCATGGAGTCCTGGAACACAATCTTGCCAGGTGATTATTCAGAGCAGAGAGGCAAATAAATCTACTTGAGGAACTCCCTACAGATGTATCAAATCTTGGAAGACCCCCTGATCTTGTTTGCATTCTTGAGGATCTACCCTGGTCCTGCTCAGCTTGTCTGCCACACAATTTTGCTTTGACAGAATGTGGGATACCTGTAGAGTGAGACTATGCTGTGTAGCTATTTCCAAAGCTAACATGGCTTTTCTGCAAAGGGGATATGACATGGTTTTCTCTTGTTTGTTGATGTGCTGTATGACTATGGTATTGTCTGTAACCACTTGAAAACTTTGCAGGGACCAAAGATGGTTCAGAGAGTTGAGTGCCTTGATCAGGGCAAACATCTCCTTGATATTTATATGTCTGTTTCTGTCCTTGGTGTCCTGCACACCCTGCACTTTTATCCTCCTGAAACTGGTCCCCAAGAAAAATCCAAAGTGTCTGTGGTGACTGGATGTTCTTGAGCAGGGATGGGGAAGGAGGAGGTTTGATTTAAGGATATCTGTTGTCCCCATGAAAATATTTATCTTCTGACAAACAATAGCACAGGGATTTGAAAAGATAAAGGGTGTTGATGCTGGAAACAAAGAGAGTTTGGACACCACTGTATCTTTCTTATTTGGAGTCTTGCCAGGGTTATCATTAGAATCATAGATACCATGAGACTCAAAATCATGTGGTATTCCTTTACATTGACCAGAGTCTGAGTTGAAAAACCTTAGAAACAAATCTAGATAAAGGTCTCTTTTTCCAGTGGAAAAAATTATCTTTAAACTGAGGAGAACAGCTGACAACCCAGGAAGACAATCCAGTATAAGGGAGTCTAGAATGATATTTGAATTTACTCTTGAAATCACAGCTTGCATAATAGGTATCTCACCCAAGACAGAGATTCCTGACACTTTGAAAAAGATTCTGCAGAGATAAGCAAGTCATCTAAATATGGCAAATTTGGATACTCTGTAGCCTACAATGAGCTACAACTGGAGCTGGACACTTTTTGAACAGCCTTGGTAGTCCAAAGGGTAAGGCAGTGAATTGGTAATGTGATCCAGACACATAAAAACCTTAAGAAATGTTGGAAGTCTGGATGAATAAGGATATGATGATAAACATCTTTTAAGTCTAGTGTTGCCAGGAGAGTTGGAAGAGGAAGAAGAAGCAACAGGTTGTAAAATAACATCATTTTGAATTTGGGCACTATCAAAAGCAGGTTGTGGAAAGAAAGATCCAGAACTTCTTTCCAAGATTGCTCTTTTTTCTGATACTAGGAACATCCTTTAACAAAAACTTTACCCTTCCCACTCAGTTCTATCACTCCATGGGATGACGTGATGAAGAACCAGTGGAAACAAAAGAGTCTGAAAACTGGAAGAAGTATTAACAGAGTCATACACACACCCTGTAAACAATGAGTAGTGATCTGCACAACTGAAGAAACTAAGTTATTTAAAACAGATTTATGAGCCTGAGAATTCAAAATTCTGAAAAATCAAAGTTGCAGAAGAATACACTTTTTTCCCTCATACCTATCAGCAATTTTCCCACCCTTATCAGAAAAAGTTGGATTGGAATGAATTAAGTGCTAATCAGAAGTGGGACCAATTAAAGCTATAGCTGCTGGGTCAGGTTTGGGAATAGTGTATAAAAATTAGAAGACTGTAGAACTTTTCATATCCTATCTGCCTTTTTAGTGGCAGCTGGCTGACTATCAGGAAAATTGCATTCAGTAATGCACACATCCTCTAAAGCAGACAGAACAGGAGGAATGGGTATAGGTTCTACAAAATCCTTCTGTAATTACTCATAGTATTTTAAACCACAGTGTTCTCCCACTTAAAACACTGCCACATTCTAACAATAGTCTCAGAGAAAGGGAAACACCAACAGGAAGAACCAAAAAGTGAGCTCTCCTCTGGGTCTGAATTAGATATTTGTCCCTGCATCTTCCTATTCAGATTCAGAATCTTGAATCTCTTCATGAAAAGAGAAATCCCTCCTTCTTTTACCAGAAACACCTTTACAAGAAGGATGAATAGCCTGAATTAAATCTAGAGCTAGATCCATTAAACTACTCGTATCCAAAGAAAATTTAGGAGAATTAGATACATGCTAGTTTTTTTTTTCTTTTTAAAATAAAAAAAACAATGAGCCCAGTAGTGTTATTAATGCCAGCAGCAGCTTCCCCAGGGATGCGTACAACATTCTGATACAAGGAAAGTGTCCCTTTTCTCTCTCTCCCAGGACTGACAAATGTGCTTCTCCCCTGCCCACTGAGGGGACCTGAACAGCTGTAAAGGCTAACCTCCTGTCCATAGTAGCTATAGATGCTACACCAGACAGACAACAAATGACCACAGCAGTCACCCACCTGTGGCTAAGGCAGAATTACCAGACTGCTGTGGTGTCAAAGGCTGTTTGCTTATTTTTTTTTCTTTTTGTGGTTGGAAGGACTGGCCATAGGACCAGTAGTCAGTTCCATCATCAAACCAAAAAATGAAGCTTTTTTTCCCAGGGAAGACAAGTAGCAATTGTTGTTAGACATTACCGGTTTTCAAATGTTATTTTTTAACAGAAAAAAAAATCACAGTAAAAGTACTTTAAAGCACAATGCCAGTGCTACAAAAGTAAAATAAATACAATTTCTCCACTGAAAAAATGCTTTTAACTATTTTGCACCACTTTTAAACTGACAGAAAAATGAGAACTCCAATTAAAAGTATGTTACAGTCTTGAGACAGTTCATTAAAACACAACTTTAAAAGTAGTTTTCCCAAAGAGGAAAGTAGTAAAACATCAACAAAATTAAGAAAATGGAAACTTATCTAACCAGCTGTAGAAGCTGGCTAGCTGTTACATCCTTGGCAGTATATAACCCATATAGCTATGGTTATTGCAGCAGTGATCAGTATAATGAACTTTACACAGTATCCAATAATAAAGGTTTGCAAGAAAAGGACAAAATTTTGAATGAGTATTCCGGTGCTATTCATAGCTTGGTTGATGAGAATGTGGTGCTTAAAGCACACATCAGTGTATCAAAAGTTAGACTGTATTTAGTAGTGGAACTCTCAAGTGATTAAAAAGATTATGCAAGAAGAAAAAATAGAAACACACATTCCAGAATCAATAGGAAGAGGAAACTGTCTGCAATTTATTAAAAGTATGGTACTCTAGGAAAGGAGGCAGTTTCCCAAAATAAGATTAGTTCTCCTTGAACCATTTTCCCCAAAACAGGAATTTTTTTCTAATCTTTGGAAGCAGGAAAAAAGGTAAAACATGGTGAGTCCAGAATATGAGTAAAGTCAAGGTAGCCAACAGGGATGAATTTTGGTTTATTGATTCTTAATAAAATCTTGAATGTAGAAATTGCTGGTGTCTGAAAATGTAAATGGGGCATATCTCAGAAATCGTAGGGAAGCATACCTCTCAACTGTATAGATTTTTGAAGAATGTCCAGATTTTTGCCTCATATTTTTGGTATGGTCCTCAAAAAAATTTGTTTTTCTGGTAAATCGCTGGCAAAGCATTAAGAATTAAAGTCAGAAAATAATGACAGGCATTTCAATTCCAGACTTCATTCCCTTAAGAAAATGCATGTTAATGCAAAACCTGTTATTCTATCAACTTTCTTTGTTTGTAAAAGCAATATTTAAAAATTGCCTCTATTTTTGGGCCTCGTTCCCCATGGTTTTGACCAGATTTATTTTTTTAAGAGGTTGAGCGGTATGATGGGAAGCAAATGTCAGATACATAAAATGCAAGTGTTTAAAACTGTGCTTGATATATATTATTGTTTAATTGAGATGAGAACACAAAACATAGTTCAACTTACTTTTTGTTACCTAGATGACTGTGCATTAGTAAAAATGACCTCTAGTCAAGTCACAGTTGGGGATTGGTATAATGTTTAAAGTGTTTACCTTGCGGTCACACAGTACAGGGTTTAGCTCTCACTTTGAAAAGGAAATTGTCTAGTATTAAAATGGCCAACAAGGACAGCTAATCTAGAGTTTACCTATGAATCAGGACAGTGAAGATTCAAATGGATAATGATAAGTTAAACTATGATAATTTATCATAAACTCATGCCTGTGTCTTTAGATATAAGGATGTTTTAATATGAAGCAAATAATTTGATATGTTTTGTAACTCATAAAATATTGGGCTTCCACTTGTTCACTGCAAACCTAGACTATAAAAAGTGCAAAAGTAATACAAGAGCAAAGAGGATTTTAAGCTAATAACTAATTGGAAAATGAATTATGTTCTCTTTTTTGATACTGGTGGAATCCTCTGATTTGATTATTTTGCTACAATTTTAGCAGGAAAACTGCTTATCTCTAAATACTAATTTCAAAAGAACATGATGTTTTTTGAAACTTTTTTTTTATTTGGAAGAGCAGTACAGGAGAAGGCATGACAAGTTAATCAAGATCATCTTTCCTATGCAGTCAAAATTGGTCCCAGCTGCAAGTGATAATTATTCATCTATTACTGTGAAATGTGTGGCTGAAATTCAGTTTAGGTCCAAGACCTGCACCTTCAAAGTGGAATGTGTAAATATGAATTTGGAGTTTGTGGTACTGTTCTCATTTTTTTATTATTATTTTTTTTTTATCTGTGAGAGAGTGTGGAGGATTGTGCAAATGCTGAGGATATTTTTGTAATTTTTGAAAGTATATTCAAACAATATAAACATATTATATTATGAATTTTGGAAAAAATAGGAGTGGTATGGTCATGTAAAGACGATTTCTGTGATTCGTTAACAATCATGTAGGCACTGTTCATCACTTGCACAAAGTAAGTATTTTAGCGCTATGTGCAGCAGTGCTAATCAAATATGCATGCTGCTCATCATACCTAAATGGATGTAAGTACCTTTACATGGTCGGCTTGTAGTGTTCATGGCCATGGAAAGGTGCTCGCATGCAGCTGCACACAATGTAAACAAAGTGCATCGCATATATGCAGTGCTCAGATACCAGCACGCATTGTAGCCCACACATATGAAAGGCAACTGCAGAAACAAAATGCAGATCAAAGGGAAGAAAAATGGGGAAATAGGTACCCAGAAAAGTGATATAATAATATAGCAATGTGCACTGTTGCAAATAAGTGAAATGAATGTGTGTGTCAACACAGGAAGTATAGATATCATATGAACAATCAGAAGTAGTCAGAATGCCAGACATGAGCTGCACATGTTAATGTTCTCAAAACACTGAGCATTACAATACAACTGATTGTTCGTGACACAGAAGCTGTCTCCATCATGTAGGACACACACTGTCCCAGAAATAAACACCAGTATGTTTATGTAAGTTTGATATTATTATCAATATTCAAAGCACATACTACAGGAGTACTCACATCACAACATGCCCTAAATAAACATTTCAATGTCGCACAATTACACATTGTAATGATATATCATTGTCCAACATAAAAATAGATAACACTAAGCAAATACAAATATGTTTTTTAACACCATTACATTCATATGACATTACCCCCTTCAGGAATTGAACAGCAAGTATTGCATCTCTACTGGTTAATGACACCTGGATGAACCATAAGTGCCACAGTGGAAGTTGTGTCACTAGTATGACAAACCACCTATGATAAATGATATCATCTGTAAATGTGGTAAACACTATCTGAGATGAAAAGTATTGTGAAGGCCCATGACAATGTCATTGGACACAGTATCACTGTGGGACATGCCAGTCATAAATTACAGTATAAGGCCCAACAATGCTAACAGGCACTGAATGTGGATGTGGAACACATGAGTATTTAACAACAGAAAATACATGGATATTTCCCAGGATGAATGTGCCACAGTAGAAATGTCAGTACAAGTGTGACTTATGTGGTTATATAAAGGCAAGACATCATGTACTTATTGCAAGGGATGTATGTGCTTGTGATTGCTGTAGTGTGTCAGCAGATGGCATTTCATCTCATTTCCCTATGGCAGAGGGGAACTTTTCCTATATATGTAATGTAAGGAATAAGGAAGCCAATGTCTTCCTTTCTCTGAATAAATGCATTGCTATGTGACATATTGTCACCGCTGTTAGTAAGTGTGACCAACATCTATATGTATACAAAGCCAATGTGCATGACAACACTGTTAATGACATTTGCAGTCACCATAACACAGACACACTATACTTTGAGCATTAATCAATGATTTTCAATTAACTACCCAAAATCGCAAGCTAAACTTCTGTGACTGAAATGGAAGCACCAAATGACTGTGTTAAAATGCAAGTGAAACAGTATACAATTAAAAGGATGACAACACCGTTATTTGTAAGCTGGCTGTTTATAAAAAAAATGCCCAAAGTGCACAATAAGAATGGGCAACCAAATGGTTACTGAAATATTGTACTGTCATAAAAATACACAACTTGTTATCTCTGTACATAGAATCTTAATTTGTTCATAATGCCCTAGAAAAGAAAATACTTGAAAATTAAATAATAATAAATTAGACATAAATGTATACATTAATTTATTTAATTTATTATAATAACAGATATTTTCATTTAAATAACATATACATTTATGTCTAATTTATTATTATTTAATTTTCAAGTATTTTCTTTTCTAGGGCATTGTGAACAAATTAAGATTCTATGTACAGAGATAACAAGTTGTGTATTTTTATGACAGTATTTTTATGACAGTACAATATTTCAGTAACCATTTGGTTATATTATATTATAGATTTTAACGTGCTGAATATTGTTAGGTCATTTGTTGGCATGACAATTTATTGGCAGCTAGTGATGATTATTTGTGGAGTATATAAAGCTGTAATCATTGCTGTTAACTGATTCTGATGAAGTCTCGTGGCTAGAGACGAAAGCGCGCTAAATCAATGTTCAAACTGATGTTTTAATATTTTTGTGTCCTATTGTAGTCGGAACTTATTAAATATACTTTTATTTATGGATGGAGGGTGTCGTTTATTGGTATCTATTGGAGGACACACCTTTATTGTGCTGATCAGCGAACTTTCCCATTTTGTATTTGTGGACGTTTGGAGTAGCAGAGGTTGTGGTGAGAATAGTTCAATGTATTATTCTCAGGGGAAATGGATACACATAGCCTTACATGCCATGTATTGAACTTCTTACTTAACTAGCTTACACAATTTGGAGAGCAATGTGCTAGTCACAAGTGAGACAGGGGAATACATATAAGACCTATGTGAACTTGGATATGGAAGTATTTGCAATGATAAATGTTTAGAAGAAATAGTAATGTGCATCCCAGGTCATGAAAATAATGTATATGTATATAGAGGACAATGTAACATCACCATGATTTTCACATGCAATGACATACTTGATAATGCAATGCACAGACTGTCTTTACTGTACATTGTGATACTGTAAGAGACATTGACATGTTCCACATAACGGGATGACATAAATGTCGACTGCTGCTCCACATGGGATTATCAATCAAAAACTTCTGTGACATTATGTTGTGATGATTGCACAGTTGTATTATTTCATACTTGCGCTATGTGCATTGGCAGGACAAACGTGTAAGTCTGACATAGGACAGTGCACTGCAGAATGATAGTGATGGATGTGGTGAGAATAGGTTAACCAAGCTGGTAACACAGTGCAACTGTAAACACCATAGAGCAGACACAGTACTTGACCAAAATGAAGTAGCTGAGCTAATATCCTTAGCAAAAAACTTAGCAGAATATGTATAAAAGTATATTTGTGAAGGTTAATAGTTGACAGAGGATTTCAGCAATGATGACTGTATGGAATCATCTTTTCTACCCTATTGAACAATGTAATTTGTTCATCGAACTATTCATCTTGTTTAATTTACATTAAACTGAATAAATACAGCTTAGCACAGCAAGACAAGCTTAGACACAGTAATGCACATGATGGCAATCACTTTCAAATGTATTGCTATAAAAAGTTTACTCCCATTTAGCATTACTTGCATTTGCTGCCTGGGTCCAAACATTCTGCAAATGCAGAGGTGGAAGAATAATTATACACAAGTGGGATCCTACATCATCAGGGTGGTGTGGAAGTAGGTACAAAACTATTTATCAATGAAGGATAATGGTGCCTCACAACAATTTGTAGCCAGCAGGTACAACTACATTCCTGAATCAAGAACACTCATTAATAATTAGCTGAGAGCTGGAATAGAACCCGTGACATTTTACAAAAAATCTTTCTACACATTAGAGCACACTTTAACTGTTTTTTTTAGCAGTAGCTCACAGCATTATAAAGAAATTACTATTTCCATGCACTAAAATAATACTATTGAAGCATATTGAAAACATACGGAAGATAAAAGAGCAAACAGAAAGAGAGTTAGAAACAGATACAGAGAGAAAACACACAAATATGTTTTGTAGGACATATAGAAACATCTATACATTGTGCTATTCTTACTCATGAAATCAACAGTAATCTGTGCTGCTCTGTACAATTAACTGATTCCTACAAGCACAAAAAAGGGGTGGGAGAGTACAATAACCATGAGTACCTAACCAGGATAAGGTCAGCTTACTAAGTCTCCCTGTTGGAGCTGCAGTGTTTTTGAAAATGTCTTGCTGAACAATTCCAATGTTATGTTAAGGGAATCTATTATATGTAGAAAAATACTGGCATTTCCTATTAAATATATGACAGGAATACAAACTGTCATGAATTATATACTGACATACTAACAGCAAAAAAAACAAGGTGACTATCACAAGAATCTACATAGGAACTCCTAATTTAATACTCCAGGAAAGTAATGAATGTTACATTAACTGTACCACAGCATTTCCTTTAGCATGGCTTAACTCAGTATTGCCATAGTGCAGCAGATGTAAGCAAATGTGTGCAGAAGTAACTGGTTCACTGTGGGTTAAATTACAATCATCAGCTTTTGCAGAAAACAGGTTAAACATCATCCACCATCATGCAACATTGCTGTGCTATGTCAATTCCACACACATGCTGAGGGTGTAAAGTGAATGAGTTTCCCTGTGTCATTTCTGGTCATGTGGGTTGTGTGTGAATCCATTTTTTGACCAGATTGAAAATGTGAAAAAGTGATGGATAGGACAGTGGTGAAAATGGGGTTGGCAAGCAGAGGGATACAGGAATATGCACAAGGTTATTGAAAGAAGACCACAGCTCTCCACTTCACAATGTCAGTGCACAATTCTACACTTGATTTCATAACTTTGCAAAGTCACTTCACCAGTGAAAGGTGACAACTATGGAATAATGTTGTATGGCCACTTGGACTTAATCAATTGTGTCAAGTTGACAGATAGGTGAACTGGAGAGCTATGTATGGGGTGCAATTTGTTTGTTTGACAAGTGCCTTTTATTTTTGGTATAGAGCGGAATGTTGAAAAAGGTGGTTAGGAATGAGATGGTCAGGTAGTAGGCTAGGTTAGGAAGCATGCACAGACATACAGGACAGACACAGAAGGTGATGGATGCAACAGGTTGAGGAACACCATGGTTGGGGATAGGTAGGGGTCATTGGAAATGCTTTTATGTCCAGTATGAGAACAGTGGGAATCTAGTCCTCACCCTCAGAACTGTCATGACTGTTTCCTGTAGCAGCTCACTGGGTCAGTTTCATAGACATAGCATCATCTTAGCAGTGTGAAGCAGGAACCTTTCAATCTTGCCAATATGTGCACCGAGGCCCCTCTCCATAATATCCTGCAGCATCGCTAACAGCTTCTGCCAGCTGGCAGCATCACCATGTTCCCAAAGGGTACCATGGCACCAGTAGCCAGGGCAGAGCTACCTGATGTACTTAGTTCAGGTAGGGCAGGGGTTGTGGAGGCCTCAGGTAGGGCAGGGGTTGTGGAGGCAACACTGACAGGTTGTGATCCTGAAGTGCTAGGTGTTTACGCTACCATCTGCGGAGATATGGTGGGCTGAACTGCAGTGTTCTGTGTACCTCTGTGCTGTTGATGATTCATTTGCAGGAGCAAGTTATGCAAACACCAAATTGTTAATGAATTATAACCTCTCCACAAAAAAAAAAAAAAAAAAGAAAACAAAAGAGAGAGAGAAAAGGTGGGGGAAGCAATAATTGGATCTATGTCATGTAACAGTACTATATACTTTAAACAAACTTTTATCTGGCAATACATAAACAACTATGATAGTTTTCTATTGCACACATTTGAAACATACAAATATAATGGAAAGGTATTTATGTGGTATTAAATAAACAGATGTAACTAATCTGATATATCTACTGTATAAAAAACATCTGCCTAAATTTCAGTATGACAGGTTCTACTTATGCATTCTAACATAATAATTGCAATTACAATAGTGCAATTCTTCCTGACAGACTGTTGTTAAGATCTTATTAATACTGCACACAGTGAAGCTGGTATTCTAATTGTCTAATGAAAGCAGCATACTTATTTGGGAAGGCATGCATGCTTGAGATGAATGATGTATGCCTGCTCAAGAAGCTAGTGCTTGAGGGAATGAAAATAATATTATGGGTTCAATTTTACTTAGTTCATACATCCGCTGTACCTCTCTGTGGCATGTTAATTTCTCCAGGTGTGCCTCACCATTTGCAGCAATCTCCCCTACATCGCATCTGTAGAAAACAAAAAAGACAAATATATTTGAAAGCATAATGAGTTACTGCATTGGCGGGTGAGATAATTACTGCCATATCATAGACAGGTGATGAGCTAGTATACCTACATAACTGGGGGTATTCTGAATCCAAAATTCATCTTCCCATTGGCTTAAGAGGTCCTGTTTCTGTTTTTAAAGGAAACTAGAGTAGTGACAATATTGCTCCTCATTGCATGGATTGCCAGTTACAGTGGAGACAGGCTTGGCTAAGCTATCCAGTCCTTGGCCTTATATTGAGACCCAGTATAATCCCCTTGCAGCAGCCTATGCTGCAGCACTTCATGAGGAGTGCCACAAATATCCTGGATTCTTCAACACACTGCCTTTGTGCTCTAAGTTTAGCACCGTTCTCTCCCTCACTAGAATTGTCTGTAAAAGTCAAGCTAATAAAATATGTCTGAATTAGTGCTTAATTCAGATCTCACCTGTTACTGGTAATGCACAAACATGTACAGCCTTGCAAACTATATTTGTGTGATTGTAAACAGATGGATCCCTTGGCAGACACATTGGCACTACTTACAACACATAGCAGCAAAGGTGTGAAACATGGCATTGAGCTGTGCCATGTGTCATGCTCCATCCTTTGTCACAATTTCCATTGTTCAACAATAGACTGCCTACTGGCATGGCTTTTGAGGGATGCACTTTGAAAGGAGAAAGTTGGCTGAGTTCTAACATGTACAAAAAATCCAGAGTGAACTCCAGTACTGAGCTCTAACATATTATCATTTTGGAGCTTACCCAAAGTTGACATATTTTTTAACAGCTGGGAATAGCACCCATGGGATACAGGAGGCAAAAAATGCAACTTAATGTGTTAACTAACATTGTCACAGGACAGCTAAATTTATACCATGGAAATTTTGACTTTTTTGATATCTGAATTAATGGCGATACACTTCAGAGGAACATATATGAGTGTGTGGTTGTAATCCTAGCTTGAAATGCATTCCTATGTAAAAGTAATTTTTATTGTAAGTAAGTATGGTTCACATGGATGTAGCTGAATGTGATGATAAAGACAGCATTCTTTATGTTGCATGCAAACTTCAGAAGACATAAGGGCCCTAAACACATAGATGGGATATGTAATGAGTCATGATGAATACAACAAATGTACAATGCCCATTAAACATATGCAAGTGCAAGTGATTTTTATGACATATAATTACTGTCATGTCTAGGAAGGTGGACATGCCTTAGGCTGTGTATACGTGTAATCCATTAGTTGTGCATGCTAAAAACAGCATTGCCATTGTTCAAGACTTACTGACAAATTGTTAGCAAGAATCATGTTTAACATTATTATTTTCATTACTGTTACAGTCCTAAACAAATATTTCTGAAAAAGTGCTTTTTACATACTTTTTTAAAAGCATTTTATAGCTGCATTCAAACAGAATTAGCTCTATGACATGAAGAATTTCTCCTCTATGTATTGTCCAGATTGTTGAAGACAGTGCACCATTGCTAAGCATGTTTGAGCTACCCAAGGCAACCTAAACTAAATTTTCCACTTTTTTCCTTAGGCAGTGAACTGCTATTGTGTGATGCCAAGTGGAGAGCAAATGAGCCTTAAAGTGGAAAAAATGGAAAAGTAAATATTTAGAGAATTATAGCAAAGTGTGTTGTAAATGTAATTTGGGCAATTCATCATATAACCTATTTCTGTCAGTTCAGCTCAGTTATACCTTAACCATGTTGAAATCTACTTGACAGGTGCATTTTTTTAATTATTGATATCAAAAGTATTGTTGGCGATGCAGATACACCAGGCATTTTTGAGTTAGCTAAGGCAGCCTAAACTACATTTTTCACTTTTTCCTTAGGTAGTATACTCTGTTTGTGCTGTGGTAAGTGGAGAACAAGTATACCTTAAAAAGAAGATAAAAAAGTCATATTGTGATAAATTGCAATGTGATGTCTACACTGGATTCAAACAATACTTCATGTGTCTCGTTCCTTCTAATGAAGTAAGTACTCTCCATGTTGCAGGGTGCAGCACAACAACTTCAGGCATGTCTGAGCTACCTAATACATCATAAACTAAAATTCTCACTTTTTTCATTGCTAATGAACTGAGTTTGCTTGATGCCAAGTGGAAAGTACCTTAATGTGGAAAAAATGGAAAAGTAAATATTGTGAATTATGACAAAGTGTTCTCCAAACAGGATTTGAACAATGCTTTATGTATCTTCTTTCTGTTGATTCCCCACAGTTCCACACTGTGTCACACAGAAAGTTGCCTGACAGGTAAACTTTTTTGAATGATTTAGTATCCAGACTGCTGTGGACCACAATAAGCCACCATGTGTTTTTGAGCTAATTAAGGCAGCCTAAACTAATTTTTTCACTTTTTTCTTTAGGTAGGGAACCTCATTTGCATTATGCCAAGTGGTGAGAATATAAAACAAATTTCCAGAGTAATATATGTTATGGCAATTACAGATAATGAATGAAATGCATTGCATGGGTACATGTACCACTGACCAGAGTAAGAGGTACATTCAAGTGAGCAATTATTCCTTCTCACATCTCCATGCAACATCAGACATATACTCTGTGGAATACATTATTAGACTTGTAGTTAGTGACATATTATGCTACAGTGGACAGAATAATGATTACATGTTATTAGCAATAGTGATAACAGTTCATTTGTAAGCAAAACACTATGGTGTCACTAAATGTGATTAAATATATATTCTGACAATTCTTTGCAAAAGTAAAAAAGTATCATGTCAGTGGATTTGACCATTTCATTATATATATTTATCTATCAGCTCACTGTACTTCCAACTTTTGCCACAGAGAAAGCAACATGTCAGGATTTTTTTCTTCCATGCATAGTATCCAGAGCGCTGTCAATTGTGCAATGCCACCTGGCTGGTTTGGCAACCTATGGAGGCCTAAACTATCTTTTTCAACTTTTTACTGAAGTCATGAAAGTAATTTTGACACTGTCAAATGGCACACAGCTAATATTAAATGAGACAAGGCATAAATAATCCAGAATTGAAATATTAGGACTGTCAAGCTCCTTTATATCAGTCAGTGTACTTCCAGACTTTTTTATGTCCCTTCTTCCTGACACACCCTAACTAGGTGTATATCTGGTAAGGGAGACTGTGAAAGCTGAGTGCTCATGTGGTCAGGGTAATCAGAGACACCTGCAAGTGATTAACAGGCAACACGTCTCAGTGCATGTCCTTGCATTACTGATGGCATATACATGTAATTGTGTATGCCCTTACACCATGTTTACATTCCCTGCACTTAGTGTAGATTATGATATTCAGGAATGCTAATGACTTAACATATCATTTGCATTTTCACAGTGTTCACTGGGCCAACACTGCATTATATAAAAGTAATCATGTAGCTACTGGCCTTGTATCATACTGGGGAGACTGTTTAAAACATAGAGCTAAATACTTGTAAATGTAATGCAGCATTGATGATTGCTAAATTGTTAATCCAGTCATATTTTGCAAAATTTAAACCTATGTTATCCCCATTACAGAGGTGTTATACAATATGTGCTGATAACTGAGTTAAAAAAAAAAATATATATATATATATATATATATATATATATATATATGTGTGTGTGTGTGTGTGTGTGTGTGTGTGTGTGTGTGTTTTGTTGGGGTGGTGGTGAGGGGGTTGTGTGGGTGTGTGCATGGTTGGATACTCAGTTGGTGTGTATGGGGTGTTTGGTGGGCTAAATTGTGAGAACTCATGGGGCATACACATATGTTGATATTAAAGTTATCAATGATATAACATTTTTATTTTATTTACAGTTTCCCTATTTTATTATCATTAGTGTAGGTTGGTATGGTGTCATTGGGGGGTGTCTCTGTCTGACACTATCAGAACACAAGTAAAGGTTGTAGAGTCTTACAGGCATCCATTTTCCTATTTGTATGTGCATAGGACTTTGACCTTGTTAGTGATTGTCTGTGCTCTCTTTTGCCTCTTAGCTAGAGTCAGGGCATACTGTGCACAACTTCATCTGCCAGCACTATCTGCCGCTGGTGGTTCTCCATCAGACTCCTCATCTGTCCTTGCTGTTGCTCCTGCCTGTGCTCCTTAAAACTGTGCTCCTGCCACTTGATGTGCTTGATGGAGCTGTTTCCTGAGAATGAGATTGTGTAATGTGGGACAGACTGCAAGTATTTCAGCACAGGTGCTGTATCATACTGCAGTGTATTTCCTGATATATCTGGACACTGGAACCTTGATTTAAGGAAACCAAACACACATTATATTATGTAAAACATGAAAAGCACAACAAACTAAAAAAATGAACCAACAAAACAAAAGCAGTCTGGAAAATGAAGGAGCGAACACAAATCCTTAGCGCTTTCATCCAAATTTATTCTTCATGAACTTCTTCAGAAAATGTTAACTTCCCAAAACACACCCCTTACATTCACTTAAATTTGGATGAAAGTGCTAAGGATTTGTGTGCGCTCCTTCATTTTTCAGACTGCTTTTGGTTCGTTCACACATTCTATTATATTCCTTGTTTGATGGTAGGCCTCATTGTATCCTTGTTGTGCTGGGTTGTGTGGTTTTCTCAAGGGTGGCATGAGTCAGGGCTCCAATGCATAACTTGCATCCCTCACTAAATACACTTGAGGAATGTCAACCCTAGCAAACCTGGTGTACAGCTCATAAACATTTCATATGTGTGAGTTATGGAATCTACCTGGGTTACCTGCACAGACAATGTAGAATATCCCTTCGCATTACAGGCAAACTAACAGGTTATAAGTTGAAATATTTTCTGTTGATTTACCTCCATCTCTGTTTCCAAGGTGAGCTTTTATTTCTATGCATGTGCAATCTATGGCCCCCAACACTTCAGGGAAGTGTGTTATTGTCTTAAATTTCTGCATGGTTCTTGTTCTGTCCTGTGGTGTTTGTGGGAAACAGACATGCTACCTTGCATGTAGCAGCACTGCACTTAAAACTGATAGGATATTCTAGAGGTAGATGCCTGTGATACCCCTAATATATACCCTGTGGGTCTCTGGAAAATACCAGTAGCTAGCACATGAAATGCTAAACATACTTTTGTTTCCACTGGGATGGGTTCTCCATGATTTCCCTGTGGCCTGAGGTGGGGAAGCAAAGGTTGCATTATTCTTCCAGTGTTTACCTGTCCACCCTGTATCTGTCTACAATTTCTATTTTGTGAAGTCCATTATATTAAACACCTTTGTTTTGTTTTGTTTTTTTTCCCAAGGTCTGGCAATAGCAGCACCCTAATTTAAAACCTATTGCACATGCAGCATAGTAAGTATCAGTTGCAATCTCTAACATGTTTTTTTTTTTCCTCAAAGTTATTGTGCAGGTATTCCAAAAGGCTTTGGTGTACATGGCAAAAGCCTACAACAGGTGTTCACATTTGATTTATAGCTTACTGAATAGCTCTACAATATTGGATTAGTTAAGTTGCATGTACTTTAGCTCTTTAATACTTTTTTAGCATATTCTGCCATTTGCCATTGTTGAGCAACTCTACATGTCATGTAGAGGTTTTTAATGAATACCAAATCACATGCTATCATGTTGGTTTTGCAACACAATTGCTACACTTCATGTAGCTGTTAACAAATCTCAGCCAATGTAACATAATGTTCAATCATCGAATCTGGTGTGTACTGAGAAACCAATTAGATGCTGACTTTAAGAATCTTAGGCAAACAGAGAGAGTTTATTATAATAAAACAATAAAGAAATATCTATTGAGCTTTTGTCTTAGTTATGAGGAGGTTACATGGCAAATGGATGAGAATCTAGAATTATCCCTGACTAGATAAATATTCTGTGGGGTCACCCAATAGTATATTATATTCACGTAAAGGCAATGATAACAAATTCATGATTAACAGATAATATATTTATGAACACATTAACACTTCTAGAGTGAAATGTAAATGGTTTAGCCAGTCTAGGTAAATGGATATGGATGTTGACATTTGCAAAGAAATTTTGTTTAGGTCTTTAAAAGACATATTTGTATATCCAGGATATAGTTAGGCTAACCTATCAAGACATGTTTTTGTGTTGAAAGGATCACCAAGTTTTTGGTGCATCAGATATAAGGGTGACTTTGTTGTTGTCAGGATATAGCCATATTCAAAGTAGTCAAAACACTGTTGGACCCAGTGGGGTTTTATACAATGATTAAAGGATATTCATGTAAGAAGTATTTAGCTGCAGATTTAATTTCCATTTGTTACAGATTTATCTTAGAATTAACCTTGGTGTACTGCATCAACTTCTCAATTAAATCATGGGCTTTCAGGAGGGAATGCTATTTCTGCTGGGATATGCACACCTTTTGTATGCATTCAGGAACATTAAGAGAAATAATTTCATTTGGGGAAAGATTTATTACACTGCATTATAAAAAGGTAAGTTTAGATAACAAATACAATGTCACACATAAAAGTCAATTAGTATGGGTCTTTATATATTACTAACAATGTCATTAGATATAGTCCAGGTTACAAAACAAAATATATATAGGTGAAGAAGTATTTTAAAGCTAGACTGAAGGAGATATTGTGTGCACAATTATAGCCATTGAAAGATGATAGATATCACTATACAGTAGAATGCTGTAAGCTGGGATTTTAAAGAGATAATATGAGAACATATAAATAATATTAGAACACCCGAGTGAAATATGAAGAAAGGAGAAGCAGAGGAATAAGACGGTGTCAAGAAGGTCAAAGAATTACAAGATAGAACTGCA
Organism: Protopterus annectens; assembly: GCF_019279795.1. Taxonomy (NCBI): domain Eukaryota; kingdom Metazoa; phylum Chordata; order Ceratodontiformes; family Protopteridae; genus Protopterus; species Protopterus annectens. The sequence goes on along the minus strand of NC_056725.1, from coordinate 999,115,542 downwards.
ATGTTAATGCAGAGATAGTAAGGGATGCCTTCCCAAGATAAGAAGAAACTGTATAATTGTTTACATAAGAAATTGAAATTTCTAAAATAATGAGTAAGGTTTTATACTTTGATAATATGTGGAGAAAATTAAAGCTAGGTTAAGGCAGTATAGACATAAATGGACCATTTTAGAATTAGGGAGAGAACAGGTATAATTACAAGAGATACAAACAAAAAATTATTGAGCTTTGAAACATTCTGTCTGGATTTGTATTTGAAGGACCTGGATTTAGATATAAGTATCATTTCAGATCACCACAAACACAGAAATTACCTGCATGTACAGAACCAAGAACCAAAGAAAACATGGGATCACCAGCATGGCTGAAAAGAGGAGCCGAAAAAAATAAAATATACCGAGTCATCCACTTAAATAATAAAATGGTCACTGAAAAGAAACCAAGATTTAAAGTGGACTTTTTTAAAAAATAGCCAAACATCTTACAGATCTTAAAACACAATATTTCAACAACACTCATTCAAGTTCATTAAAGAACATTAACAGTACCATTAACTCGAAAGTACTATAACTAAAAATATCTAATAAACTTGTCAAAATCTTTATAATTTTGCTGCCCTTATTTTTGTTAGAGGGCTAATAGTAATAGATTAATTTATATCTGGATTAACGGAAAAGTCCAGTTTAAGTTGTCAAAACAATTTCTCAGCATTCTAATCATGTTTTACAGAGTCCACCACTGGGGTTGGGGTAACTACCTTAATAATAATACATTCAGATCTTAAATTCCTTACACACCTGGCAATGTTTGTATAAATCATTTTTTTTCTTTTTACTATCATAATTATGCTTGTATATCCTCTTATGGAGAGGTTGCCCTGTCTTGCCAATATTAAAGGTTGGGTGGGTATAGCATTTAGCAAAATAAAGAACCCCACTAGTACCACAATTACCTTGGCAAAAATATACTGCAGAACCCATCACATTTTCAAACTTTAAGCTAAGACTGGTAAGTTTATAAGTACAGTGCACACAAAATCCGCACTTTGATGTACCATTTTTTCTTGTCTTTCAAATTCTTGTTAGATCTCTATTCAAATACTTTTTTAAATTGTTTCCTGACTTGTATTCCAACAGAGGTCACTCTCCTAAAATATCTAAACTATTGTTATTAGATGTAATATTCCAGTTAGTCTTAATATCCAAAACAGGCGTATACATGTTGTTTCTATTTTGGTGACTTTGTTAATAATTTTATTCCATAAAGCTATGAGATAGCTTTTTGCAACTAAGATAGATTTTAATTTGGTTACCCCATCTTCAAAACAACTATGGTCAGATACTATACAAGATACTAATAAACAACTGTCTAATCATCCTAACCTTTTAGTTATAAGAACAGTTACTTGAAAAATGAAGATATGAATTACTGAAAGTAGGTTTTGTATAAATATTGGACTGCCCCTCCCCCCATTATTCATTATAAATAATAATAAATAATCTATCAAGTATTTTTTGTAATTATATGCAAACCTCAAAAATCAGTAGCTCATTGTAAATATATAATCAATTCATCTATTATTATCCGCCCTTCTCAAAGGATAAAAATATCATACAAAATTATCATGTAAGTTTTACACTAAACAAATTATTTTTTTATTATTGAACACATATTAATTTTCCTAGCTATACCTCACCAAATTTTCAAAAACTGGAGCACAAGACTGACCTGTAGATCAATATGCATGTAATACAAGGGCTTGCTTTAGAGTATAAATACTGAGCATGTGCGACCCTGACTGCCATTTTGTAGTTAGCTGATGAGATGTGAAAATGTATGTATGTAAGTAAGCTCTGCCTGTTTGTCAACTATTTCATTCATATTTAAAGATGCTGCTATCCATCCTGATGTGTTTGTATATATTAAAGCATCTGAATAAAACCTCAAGCCTTCTTGTTATTTGTAATAGAGATGAACGACCGACACCACACATGGCAACCTGTTTAATTTGCTTAGAAAACTCCCATTCAAAATAAACATAGTTGTTGTCCGAAATTAAATTTGTAAGATCTAATATAAGATTAACTTCTCTAGTGGTTAAAAAATCAGAGGAGATCATTACATCATTGAACAGTTCTATACGTGCTTTAAGTGGAATACATGAAAACAGGTATATGACATTAATAGTAATAAAACTAGTATCAGCAGACCATAAACTGTTCTTAACTGTAGCCAAGAGGCCCCAGGAGTCTTTAAGTATATGTGTAGTATATGCAGAAATAGATTTCAATTTCCTATCCATATATATATATATATATATATATATATATATATATATATATATATACTCTGCCAAAGGGTGCATTTTTGAATTGTTAGCTGCAACAGTTGGCCTAAAAGGTGGTGAAAATAAATTTTTGTGAGTGTTTGGTATACCAAAAATAGTGGGACTAAAAGACTTAGTTTTTTTTTTAAAAAAAAAAAACTTGTGCTTATCAAGGGTAAGAGTACTTTGCAACAAATAATCATTCAGCTGTAAATCAGTTTTCCTACAGGCTATATGTACTTCATTTCTAGAAACATAAACATATACGTCAGTATTTTGTAACATTTCAAACATTATACTTGTATAAATAATAGAATCAACAAATAGAATAAAAAAAACACAGTTTCCTCCCATTATTAAGCTTCATAACTCTCAAAGTTTTATCACATTTTAAGCTGTTTAAAATTTCTCTCTCTTTGTTTGTTAAATTAGAGAGCTTCAGATGGCACAGTGTATTATATTTATAAGGATAGTTCTCACAGCCTTTCTCAAAAGCCTGTATCTTGAGTGAGCCAAAGAAACAGAAGTACTTTTCATTTTAAAATTAGGTAGTACTATATTATTTTGTGCATTACTATCATTATACATAGTGGCAAAGTTCAATTTATGAGTAAACAGCTTTAGTTCAAATAAAAGATCAGTGATATCTAATTCCTGACTTGGAATAAAAGTAAATCCTTTCACAAGCAAAGAAAGATGTTCCTTAGTAACAGTAATCTGACTATAGTTATCTGACAATAGTTACATTATATCCTCTCTAAGAATTAAGAATACTACTGTTCTTGATTAAAATACATTTTTCTGTATCACTTTCTAATTTACTTGTCTGCATCTCCTTCGATTTCTTTTTCAGTAATACTTGCCGTTTCAAGTTCCATGTCTTTTGCCTACACCATACTTTTTCTGTTACATGTAGTTTCGTTCTCCCTCACCATCTACTACCCTGTAGCAATTCTTTCAGATAGGTGGAGAGAGGGAAACTCCAAAGTGTCATTGACCATATAAAGTACAAAGCTGTATTCACCATTCTAGCCATCTTCATACAACCAACATTGGTTTGTCTCTCCTTCATGTAACATATGCATTCTCATCCTGATTTAAGTTATTCCCATTGAGATGTTTATAACTTTTCAGAGAAGCTTCATTCAATTCATACTGTTCTAAATCTCTCCTAATGTTCTTACTCTTCCTATTTTTAATAATCTCACACTGCTTGTCAACCTTAACAAAAATCCCTTCATATCAGTGTTGATACATAAGGAATGAAAGAACTTCCTTAACTTTGCCTCTTAAATTTTGCATCTTGTTCTTCAATGCATTAATATGAAAATTGTTTCTAGTAATCAAAAAATTCATAATTTCAAACCCATGCTTATCATACAGGCTAACACAATCATTATAAAAAGGAGATTTATTTATTTATTTTATTTTTTTATTTTACATTTGTTGACCGGGCTAGTCTAGCTGGATATATGTCCATTTTCAGTAGAAGCCCGGGGAGAAAAGCTCCACACAATTTAAACAAAGTTCACATGGACATAAAATACATATTTAGAATGCATATACATTTTCTTAAACAGAGAAGGCTGCAAGTTTACAAGTACATAACGAAGGTTACACATATTTCAATAGACTTAGCATAGTTAATAAGAAGTTACATTTAAATGTTACTAAAGAGTACTAGTTGATAGAAGAAAAAAAAAGCAATAGTGTCGATGAAGGTAAAAAAAGGAAGATAAGAAAAAATGAAATGGAAAAGCAGTTCGGTAATAAATCTAGAAGTAATATGAGTCACTTTAATGAATTCCGTACTAGCTAAGACTGCGAAGGAGAGGAAGCATAGTAGTATTTAATAAGAAATAGATTTAGAGAAAAAAGGCAAAATAAGTTAGAGAGAAGAAGTAGATTCAGAGATGAGAATCTTGAATCATTCAGGTAAAAATGGATAAGTTGGTCAGTCTGGTTTAGAACAGGGACACATCCAGTGTGTTTTTAGAAAGAGCTTAAGCTTATTTTTAAACAGAGTAGTTGAGGGAAGTGTGGTAAGTTCAGGGGGAAGTATGTTCCAGGTTTTTCCAATGGAAATAGAAAACAGAGAGTCTCCAGCTCTATTGTTTGATGTGTTGATGTATACAAGAGATTTTTGTGATGATCTTAGGGACTTAAGGTTCTCATAGGGGTGGATAAGATTAGATAGGATGGGTGTTTTGTCAGGTTGATACAGTATTTTGTGGACGATGGTCAGTTGATTATATTTTAGATGCTGTTGAAATTCGAGCCATCCAAGGTGCTTTAGATTAATACAGTGATGAGTTCTGTAAGGATTACCTGTGGCATATCTGGCTATGCTATTATAGGAGTTTTCTAGTTTTTAAGGTTATTTTTTGACAGATTGGTAAAAATGGGTGAGGCATAAAGAAGGGTGGAAATAAGGTGTGTGTGGGCAATGGTAATTCTAGTTGCAGGAGTGAGGAAGGATTTGATCCCGTAAAGAGAGCCTACTTTTTATTGGTAGTTTTCAGAATGTTGTTGATATGGGCATCAAAGTTTAGGTTATTATCTATGGTGATACCTAGCAGTTTGGTAGTTTGATCTTGGGATATGATTGTACCGTCATGGGATGATACAGAGAAGTCTATTGGTGGAGATTTACTGGTAGGTGTGAAGAGGAGAAGTTTAGTTTTTTTAGGGTTTAATAAGAGGCAGCGTTTTGTAAACCATAGTTCTACAGAGTTAAATGTGTTTTGAGATAGGGAGTGAAGTTCAGATACAGATGAAGCAGTGCATATAAGTGTAGAGTCATCTGCGTATTGGATGCATGTAGCTTGGGGAATTTCTAGGTGAAGGTCATTGATAAATATAGAGAACAGGAGAGGGCCCAGTATGGAGCCTTGCGGAACTCCAATATTAACAGGTAACTGAGTAGAGAGAGCGTTGTTCCAGAGTACAGCTTGATGTCTGTTATTTAAGTAGGAATGGAACCATTTTATAGCTAGTGTTTCAAGAGACAGAGATTTGAGAATGTTTATGAGTATAGTGTGATTTACCATGTCGAAAGCTTTGGACAGGTCTATGAAAAGTGCAGAGGAGAGCATGTTAAGGTTTCGGTTGTTATTGATAGTGTCATTAAAGGAAAGGAGGGCAGTAGTTGTGCTATGGGAAGGTCGGAAGCCATGTTGGGTGTTGGAAAGCAGGTTATTTAGGAGAAGATGGTCTAGCAATTGCCTAAGGATACATCTTTCCATGATCTTAGATAGAGAAGAAAGTAGGGCTATGGGACAATAGTTAGAGAATTCAGTGGAGTCTCCTCCTTTGTGAAGGGGAATAATATGAGAGACTTTCCAGAGTTTAGGGATATATCCTTCAGTGATGGTTCTATTAATGAGGGTGGAGATGGGGTAAGCAATTGATTTGGCTGCTATCTGTAGGTATTCTGATGGTAGTTGGTCAGCAGAAGGAGATTCCCGAGTAATACCATTCAAGAACTTGCTGGTGCAAAGTCCCTGTGGAACAGTATTGAGTCATGTACATTCAATCAACTAGCCATTACCTATTTGCAAAGATCTCAATTTCAACAATATTTTCTGGAAATTCTTAATACTCTCTACAAGCAAGGGAAAAGCAGGTGTAAGATCATGGACATCCACTTCATCCCTCACTGCCCAGCAGATCTTGTTCATCCAATTATCAAGAATCTTATTAATAAGGCTAAAGTTTGACCCCAACACAGAATCAGCATGAGAATTAGAATAAGAATGGAAGTACCTGATATAATATTCCCATTAAGATGACTTCATAGGTTCATAGGTTGGTACTAGCCTATCGGCCCTAGGGCCTATACAAGCTTAGCCATAACAATTCCCTGGCTATTTCTTCCCACACTATTTACTTCCCTGGACCCCTGTCTAGCAGGACGACTGACGTGATCCCTGGGGTGAATGTCCTTTCTTCCAATCAAGTCATCAAGGTTCCTTTTGAAGAGGGCCAAAGAGGTGCTCTGCTTGACATGTATGGGCAGTCTATTCCAGAGTCTGGGGAGTCTCTGGGTCAGGAACCTATCCCTCCAGCATGTTTTGTTTATTGTGATGACAAGGTTTAAATCCCTGGAGCGTTTGGCTCTGAGTTTTCATGTATGCTACTTGTCTACAAGGAATAGAGGAACTAACCACTCCAGAACCACCACAGGGCAGAGCACCATCTAAAATCCTTTGTGAATTCTGTACAAACTGTTGTGTGGAAAAATATGAAAGCCTCTTGATGGGAAAGCATTAGTAAATCTAGAGGGTACTTGAACTGCACAGTTGGTTTGAGTAGAAGGAACAACGAAATGGACAAATTGGGTGAGTAGATCTCTCAAACAGGTGAGGTCTCCCTTCATTAAAACAAATTATCCAACAGCACAAGCTAATGACTTCAGTTACAAAGACTGTGAGGATATAAATTTCCCTCTTAAAGATGTAGAATAGTCATTGCCAGGATCCATGATTCACTGCACCTCAGACTTTCAATAAACAAGTAATATCCACAAGCACAGAAAGCATCCACATGTACAGGACCAAGAACCAAAGAAAACATGCAGTCATCAGTATGGATGGAAAGAGGAGCCACAAAAAATAAATATGCCAAATAATTTATTAGGACATTGTGGAACACTTTTGTTTGTCCTTCAAAAGAAGTTCTCACACACCAGTTCATCCACTTAAATAATACAAATGTCACTGAAAAGTGACCAAGATTTAAAGTGACCATGATTTAAAAATAGAGAAAAAATTAAACAGCTTACAAATCTTAAACACAACATTTCAACAACATTCATTCAAGTTCAGTAAAGATTATTAATAGCACCATTAACCTGAAAGTACTATAACTAAAACATCTAATAAATGGAAAATCTTCATAATTTTGCTGACTTTTATTTTATTTTATTTTACATTTGTTGACCAGGATAGTCCGACTGGATATATGTCCGTTTTCAGCAGAGGCCCAGGGAGAAAAGCTCCATACATTAAAAACAATTACAAAGAGAATTAACTGTGGTTATTAACAATATAGTTATTATCTGATATAGCTAAAACATGTTATATACAGATCAATTACACAGTACCATGACAGAGCATACCAGAAATGGCTGGTGATTCAAATGAAGAGATAGTACAGAGTAAAAGTTTTCAGGTAAATAATTAATGTTTTTTTTTTTTTTTTCATAAAGGTACCATAGGAAGTGTAGAAATCAATATAGAATAGCAAAGTAATTGAAAATAAATGTTAGACAGCAAAGGTGGTCATGCAAGAGGAGAAAGTGTCAGTCAGGATTTGCACATGGGCATAGCCATTTGGATTTTAGTAAGATTCTTAGTTGCTTCTTGAAAATTGGGGTAGATGAAAGGGATGCTAGTTCATTTGGAAGTTTGTTCCAAGTGTTACCAACAGCATTAGTAAACAGGCAATCTCCAGATTTGTTGTTGGATTTTAGGGTAGCAACTAGTGCCCTATTTGCTGATCGTAGGGTTATAAGATTTGTATATGGGCTGATAACGTTACAGAGTATGGGAGTGTCTGTGGGATGAAGCAAGATCTTGTGAACAATAATAAGTTGCTGGGTAAGAATCTGGTTTTGCAATTCCAGCCATCCTAACAGTTTAAGATTTTGGCAGTGGTGGGTTCGAAAAGGGGCACCGGTGGCAAATCTGGCTATGTTATTATAAGATGTTGCCAACTTATTAAGATTGTTTTTGGATAGGTTTGTATAAATTGGTGAGGCGTAGAGAAGGGTGGAGATTAACTGAGTTCAGGCAATAGCAGTCCTGGCTGAAGCTGTGATAAAGGGTTTAAGACTGTAGAGGAAACCAAGTTTTCTATTAACTGATTTAATGGTTAGGTTAATATGTGTGTTGAAGTTGAGATTATGATCAATTGTTACACCTAAAAGTTTGGTGGTTGTGTCAGTAGTTATTACAGTACCATTATTGGATGTAACTGTGAAGTTAATAGCAGGGGACTTCTGAGTGGGAGAGAACAATAACAATTTAGTTTTTTTGGGGGGGGCTTAAGGAGGAGATAGCATTGATAGAAACAGTTTTCAACTAAGGTAAATACTTTTTGGGAACTGGATTGAAGTTCTGCAGAAGAGGAGGTGGCACATATTAATGTTGAGTCATCGGCGTATTGTATGCAGGTGGTTTGCGGAAGGGAGGTTTTCAGATCATTTATGAAAATAGTAAAAAGGAGGGGTCCTAGAATAGTGCCTTGTGGGACTCCAAGAGTTATAGGGAGCAGAGTGGATAGTTTATTGTCCCAGAGGACTGCTTGTTGTCTATTACCTAGGTATTACTTGAACCAGTTGACTGTCTGGGTATCTAATGAAAGAGATTTAAGTATATCTGACAATAATTGATGATTAACCATATCAAATGTTTTGGAGAGGTCAATAAAGAGGGCTGAGGCTAGCAAGCTACTGTTACGATTTTTATTAATGCAGTCTGAAAAGGATAGGAGAGCAGTTGTAGTACTATGGGAAGGCCTAAAACCATGTTGGCAGTCCACAAGTAGGTGATTTTGGAGGAGATTATCAAGTAGTTGATGACAAATACATCTCTCCATAATTTTTGCTAAGGGGGAAAGTAGGGCTATGGGGCAGAAGTCTGAGAGTTCATTTGAGTTACCTCCCTTATGCAGTGGGATAATATGTGAGACTTTCCAGAGAGATGGGATGGAACTTTCTGTAATGGTTCTGTTAATTAAGATGGAAATAGGGTAGGCAAGTACTCCAGCTGCCATTTGCAGGTACTCAGCTGGGAGGAGGTCAGCTGATGGAGTGCATGGTTTAAGTTTAAGAAGTAGGGTGTGTATGAGAGATGTTGTAACAGGCTGCAGATGCAATAAGTGGGGTAAGTTGGTTGGCAGGGGTGACTCAGTGGTGGTAACAGGTGGTAAGCTGTTAGCTAAGGATTGAACAGTTTCTGAGAATAATTTGTTAAAAGTATCTGCAATTTGGTTGGGAGAAATTTGAGTCAAATTACAGGGGGTAGGTGTTTTGAATTGTCCAGGATGGAGAAATTTATTTATTCCTGACCAGAATTTTTCTGGGTTTTGATGTTGGTTTTGTTGGAATTTCAGGTAATAGTTTTTTTTTATCAAGGAATATTGATTTTTTTGTGGCATTCCTGAGCTGTCTAAATTTTAAATAATCAGTTGGGTTTTTAGTATTTCTCCATTTTGTCCAGATGTTATTTCTCAGTCACTTTTTCTGCTTTGTCTCCTTTGAGAGCCAAGGAGCAGGTTTGTTCCTAATTCTAACAGTGCAAGAGGGGGCATGGTGCTCAAGGATTTGTAAGAATTTATTGTTAAAGTAAGAGACTGCTTCATCGAGAGGTAGATATTTTAGGGGTGACCAATTGCAAGCTTTCAGCTCTGCTTGAAAGTTAACTGGGTTAAGCTTTTTTTTTTTTTCCGGATGGTTCTAAAATTTATTTGAGTGGGAATTGTGGTCTTTTGTCTGGTTATAAAGGTAAGATAGAGGTCACTAATATCATCAAGAAGTATGCCTGTTTTATATGATTGGGGATTATTGTTGACTAATATCCAGTCTAAGGTAGTTTGTTTGTTGCTAGATTTATGGGTTCTGGTAGGGTAGGTGATGGTTTGATAAAAGCCATAAAGATTTATGTGAGTTGTTGGTTTGTCAGAAGTACAACAGTTCCAGTCAATATTAAGATCACCAAGGACTATGGTTTCTTGTGGGAAGGACGTGGACAGCCAGTTAAGGGCATTTTCAAGAGTACTTATGTTATTGCCTGGGGGGGATGGAAGAGCAAATGATGTATATGAATTTAATTGCATTACTTTGGAGCTTAGATATTAAGATCTCGGCATTGCTAGGTGAGGGGAGGTTGAATACTTAGTGAGGTGAACTGTAATTCAAATTTAAACAATATCGCTACCCCACCCCCCCCTTTTTTGGACGGTCTAATCAGCGGATGTTATAACCTGGTGGGATGATATCATTGTACTTAGTAACTGGTTTGAGCCAGGTTTCTGTAAGACATAGGATGTCGAAAGAATATAAGTCTAGCAGGGCATGTAGCTGGGTAATTTTATTATTTAAACTATGTATGTTGAGGTGGGCAATGAGAAGTGAGTTAGTGGTAGTAGTGGGGGTATGAGAAATAGATGGACAAGAAGATTGGGAATCAGGGATGGTATTGCTAGGCCCTGGGTTTGGGTGAATGTCACCATGTAGCAGCAGGTGCTGTTGAGGATTCTGTGAAAGTTTTACTAGTTTACATAAAATAGGGTAAATTTTTCTGGTTTGGAAATACTTAATATGGGTTAATCTGTGAAACTGTGGTAGAAGGTAAGATGATGAGGATATTATGTTACTGTGGGTTTGTGAGGCTGAAAGAGAGAAAGGGGTTGTTTGTTTTAAGGGGTCTTGAATTTTAGTAGAGGTTAGGAATTCATAGCATGTGAGGCTATGGGATATAAGTAGAGTGGTAAGAAGTAAAGACAAGAGGAGCAAGTTTGAGTGTATTAGTAAACCAGGGACCGACATAATAAGAGGAAGTGGGCTGGGTCACAACCAGGAGATTAAGTGTTAAAGAAGGACAGTTAAGGTGTGGGTCTATTTAAAGAGAAAAAAAGATTATAGGAAAGGTGTGAGTGAATTAGGAAGACAATGTTAAGTATGTAATGAGATGGGGTGAGCTATTGGTTGATATGGGATGGGGTGTGGCTATAGAAGTATAAGGTTAGGTGCACTGGAGGTGGGTGCGAATTGGGAGTAGGGTAAGGGAGCGGAGTGAGCCCGCAGGGCGAACAGAGCCGGCAAGAGCAGTAAGGTGAGTACAGCAAAAAAGTATCAGCTATCTTTCGTGTTTTGGCTTAATAAAGAAGTATATAAAGTAAAATATGAGGATCAAAGTATATTAGTTTATCAATAAATGTAGGTGATTTAGAAAGGTGAGAGTGAAGTTTCCACGTGTTAAGAAACGGAGTAGAATTGTACTTAATTACCAAAAATGGGTATAAGACCTATGGGATATATAGTTTTATGGCTAGAATTTGATATTGGTGGATGCCGCCACCTAGTGGTCAGAGGGGTGATAGCAACTAGGAGAGGTAGGCAAGAAGCTACTTAGATGTAACACATATAGGATGAGGAGAAAAAAGACTGGAGGGAGATGTTGGCTATGGGTCTGCGGTAGGCTGCTAAATCTCACAAGGGAGGGTTAACAAGCAAGTGTAGGCATTACAGATAATGGTAGTAAAAAGGTATTTTCAACTTACATGTACAAAAACTTTAGAAATAAAAGTTTTTTATGTATCCTGGCAAGGAGTCAGCTTCAGGGGCATCTTCAGGTTTAGCAGGAGGTTATCCTTTTAGTTTTGAGGCAGGGAGGGAACACCCAATGCATTAACTGTAAGAGAGGAAAGAGAGAACATTGAGTTAGACAGAATTAGGTAATATGTAGTGAGAGGAAGAGGGGGAGGTTAAGATAAAGACTATAAGATTAGTAGAAATTGAGTTAGTAGAGAAATGCAGAGGTGAGAGAATAGTTGAATGAGGGAGATGAGAGGTCTTTAAGAAAGGTAGTACCAGAGAGCAGTAGCTGGAGAACAGGTAGGACAGTTGAAGGTGGCAGTGCAAATGTATATATTACATATTAATACTCTACAACCCAATTTTTATATCCATTTCATCTTCTGCATGAGATGGAAGAGACAGGAATAGCAGAGGTCAACCATAAGCAGGGTTAAATAAACAAGACAGATGCAATAGCACATTAATTACACAATGATAGGGGAAAAAGAAAAGGTACATTAAATACAAACATTAGCAGACACCACATGCATTAATCCCCTTTGTGTCATAGCGAACCACTCGCACACTAAGACCTCAGTATTCTATGCCTAGATGTGTCCAATACTTGATACTTAGGCAAGCATTAACTGCAAAATGGCTACCCTTAAATAAACCACCTTAAGGGTAAAAAGAGACAGAAACACACTTGCCACATCGCCTTGCGTTTGGCGCCTAATTCATTTGGGACTTAAACAGCAAAATTGTAACTGAATATCCTTTGTAGTTTACTAGACTCTAAATCTACTACAAATCATTAAGCACTAGCTTCAGGGAAGTAAAAATAAAACCACCCTTGTTAAAAGGCTTTGCAATTGGCGCCCAAGATCTGGAGAGTAAAACAGCAAAATAGAAGAATAACTTTCTTGTGTAGCAGCTACGATAACCTTTAAAGTTTGCTAGCCAATAAAATCTACTACATATCGTTAAGTGCTAGCCACGGGAAAGTACAAATATGACCACCCTTATTTAAAAGGCTTTGTGATTAGCGCCTTAGTAGGTCTGATGCTAAAACAGCAAAATAAAAGAATAACTTCCTTGCATAGCAGCTACAAGATCTAATTCCAGTACATTAAATGCAAGCCACGTGTCCCATTATTACAGGATACTGATACTGTATTTGTGGAGTCATTGTGAGAAAAGCGACAATAAGAAATAAATAAACGCTAAGGATTGCCTGTAAAATTAAATTTCCTACTAAACTAAAAATAGAGAAATTAGTTTCCATAACAACAGTCTAAAGAAATGTTGGCCTTTAACCACGACCCACTACCTTGAAAGTTATAGTTAGCTGCGTGGTACACTGATCGAGGATACCACTGGTGCGTGTCGTATCTAAACGCTAGCACCAACAGGAGGTAAGAAGTACCAAATTAAACACACTTTGTAACACTAGCACTAAAGAAGCTGAGCATTGATAGACCTTTACTTAGTTTGAAAACAAAATGCACTCTCTAAGCTACGAGAGATGCAATATAACTCTGGCACAGTACAGCGATATCACAATAAAGATACTATAAATGATTTTTCCTTTACATATCTAGCAAAATAGTGTCTCTGCATTGAGTAGATTCAAATTAACATATAGCTCAATAATAATACCTACCAGCAGTCAAATCTAGAAGCCCAAAGATTTATTTTTAAACTAGGCCAATAGTAGGGTTGCCACCTTTTCAAATGGCCAGAGTGGGACATTTTTGGTACAAACATCAGATTTTACAGGCCGACACATACCCACGGTCAGTACAAAGGTTAGAACTTAACTTTTTTGCCTAAATAAAAGCTTATTTTTGTAGCATTTTAGTTGCTTATTCTGTTTCTTATAACATTTAGGTATTTTAGATACAGAATAACTGTTTTATGCAACTATTACATAAAGTTTAGGAAATAATTTTGTCCTAAAATCTCAGGACATTTGCCATTTTTACAATTTTTTGTCAGGACACAACTGCCCAAAGAGGGACTGTCCCTCGTTAAGTGGGACAGGTGGTAACCCTAGCCAATAGTAACACATTTTTTATACCTGGTTTATGGAAAGCATCCAGTTTAGGTTGCCCAGGCAGTTCTCAAATTTCTAAACATGTTTCCCAGGCTCAACACCTGGTGTTGGGAGTAACGAGTAACCACTGCAATAATAGCAAATTAAAATCTCTTAATTGTTGTTTATTTGGCTAAATGTTGTATCTCCCAGGGTTTTATATTGGCAAGACAGAGGAACCTCTTCGTAAGAGGATATGCAAGCATATTTATGATATTAAAGAGAAAAACAAAAAAAAAAATGCTTAATACAAACATCCCCAGGTGTGTAAGAAATTTATATGATTTGAATTTGCTATTATTGTGGTTATGTAGGTTGATGTCAGTATTATATCAAGAAAAATAGCTATGACATTATTGGAAAAAGAGTACCAGAGTAATAGATTGATTGCATTCATGCAAATCACTTTAAGTTTAAGGAGCCTGTCAAATATCGAATGATATCAAAGGTTTTACAGTTGACTAAACATGCACAAAAGGAAGTATTTAATGTTTTTTAAGCTAGATGCACAGAAGGCTTTTGATACTACCAAATCGGAATTCTCATTCACAGCATTCAAGAGGACAGGTTTCTTAACGGACATTACTGAGCTTTTGAAAGAAAATCTATATCTATCTATCTGTCTATCTCTAGAGAGATAGAGACAGACAGACAGATAGATAAAAAAATATGGCTAGGTTGTCAAACATTGATAGGTTAATAAGGGGCAAAACACAAGGCTGTCCAATACCCTGTCTTCTTTTTATAATTTATCTCAAGCCCCTTACTCTGTGGATTAATCCGTTACAAATACAAGGTTGTGAGAGATGGGTCAATCAAATGAAAAAATAAAATAACAATGTTTGCAAACAATATTTGAATTTATCTTGTAGTGTGCTTTTTGTAAAGTTTGAAATATTTGAAGCTGTCCCTTCCTGTAAGATTAGCTCTTTGAAGAGCCAAACAGTGAAATTAACTATAACACTGCAGAAGGAAGGCATCAGGTGAGTACAGGTGATATTAAAATAGTTGGAAGTACACCTCAGAGGTATAGCTGAAAGGCCTAGCAATAAAATGTATGAGACCATAAATCAGAAAACAAACATTTTTTTTTTCAGGCTTGTAGGTTATTGATTCTGTATGTTGACCATAGGTTTCAGGTTGTAAAATATTTGTATTGCAACAGATTCTGCACAACAGTGAAACAATCTTTTGTCAGCCTTCAGGGGTTTTCTAGCAAGACTGAAAAGTGGATGTTATTTTCTATTAAAGAAACGTTTACTAAAATAACTAGGTAGAGGCCTGGGAAGTGGATATTTCTGAATATGTCAAAGCTGTACATCTGATTTCCCCCTGCATTTAGTTTATTATTATTGAATGATGAAGATGAGGATATCTAGGATGGTTAGGGAGACAGGTGTGTGACTCAAGATGTGGGGTGTCTAAGGTTATTTTTTACATACATTCTAAAAGTTTAAGATCTGACTTCATATGTGACAATATAATGATGGTTACATGAGATGATCCCTATTAGTACTAGACTTCAGGATAAATACCTTCAAAATATATGCTGGATTTGGAGTTTAAGAAATATCTTACGAAAATATTAGAATCATCTAGCAGCTGCTGGGCAGCTTAGTTTTTGGGAAAGACAAAGGATAACATGTGGATTAAGGGAATAAGCTCAAATGATGTAAAAAGTGTTAAGTTACAATGTAAAAACATAGAAGAGGTAGAATATTGGCAAAAATGCTGGATTGCTATAACTATGTCATTAGTAAAATTAAGGGAAGATAAGGAGCCTGAAAGCCATTTGATTAGTGTTGTATATAATGTATTAATAGAAGGTAAATACAGAACTATACCCATTCAGGAACGGCTGTGTTCCATGCAGGAAAAGTGCAGGAGCTCCTGCACAGAAAATGGCTACTGAGCGATCCAGGAAAGAGCCATTTTCACGTGCACTAGTGGTTCTACACTCTTCCTGCAGGGAAAGCCATGCGGGATGCAAATCATCTCATTTGCTGGAAAAAAACATGCAGACAAGGTGATTTTTGTGATCCATGAAGCTGCCCTGAGTTCGTGCAGGAACAGTGTCAGAGAAGAAATGTATTCAGTTAGTAACTGAATACATTTCTGCATCTGAGCAAACGGAGGCAGGACACCATTGGGAAGCATGTATTACAGTCAAACAAACATGCCAATGGCCAAATATAAGGCCATTGGCATTAATAAATGTTTATTTTTTTTTTAAATTAAACTTATTTTTTGGCCGACCACGACTGTTAAAGCTTAGGGCAGCGGTGCCCAAACGGGATCATGCCGAAAATAAAAAAAACGAGAAAAGTCAATTTTAAGATAATTCTGCATTTTGCCATTATAGGCAAAGGGATGCAGAATGTAAACAATACGAGGGAGCACTGGTTGTCAAGGGGAAAGGGTCCATCTAAGTGCAGTAACTAAGTATGTACACACTGGGGTATGCAAATGAGGGGAGTTATACTAAATCACAGATTTCCTCAAAGTGTCAGCTTGCACCTAACCATATAGCTGTAGGAATGCAACAGTGCAAGTATAAGAGCTGAATGACTTCATAAGGGTGTGTGTCATGCTTGCTGTAAGTTAATTGGAGCTCTGTGGCCCGTGTTTGCCCTTAGCTAAGCACAGCTCAGGAAGGGGATGTGTCTGAGGCTGTATTGTCCTATTACATGAAATGCAGAGTATGTTCACATCCAGCCAGGGCTATTTCTGCTTAAAAGAGCTTACATTAGCTAAATGGGTGTGCGCGGCAGGCAGCAAGCCTAAAAAAAATATATATATATTTGAGCACCGGGTATGTGCTGCACACCTTGGGGCTTAAATAGGGAGGACGTGGGAAGGGAAACAGCAGTAGGAAGGCAATCAAGGAGAACTAGCATAGCTGGCAGGTGGAATGTATCAGAATCAGCCAATTACACTTGCAGTAGCCTAGCACACTAATATAAACTATGCAAACACCCTACAGACTGTTTTTTTTTCCCCACAAACTCTACACCACTGGTGTACATGGACAGGGGATTTTTAACTGACAGAAATAACTAAATATGTTAGAGGCTGCTGCTTTACTCCATCAACATGTGCTAAAGACTGACGGTGGTGAGGAGGAGAATGCTCGACCCACAGTGAGGAGGAGGAGAAGAGTGTACAGACCCAGGGTAACCTACCAGGGCCTACATTAGCTGGAGATAGTAGAGCTCTATAGGCTGGACAAGGACATTCTACAGCAAATCGTTGAGGTGTGCTGGCCATGCCTTACACAAATACCAGTGTATACCAGGGTATGTCTAGGCTTAAAAATACTAGTCACAGGTACCTTCCAAAGACCAACTGGGGATATCATGGGGGTCTCACAGGCATCAGGATTCAGGTTACTCCACCAGTTCCTGGATGCCATGACACAACATGCCAATGAGCACATATATTTTCCCACCGCCCATGTGGTGCTGACCACACGTATGCGTCTCTTGCACCATATAGCAGAATACCCTGAAGTAGTTGGTGCTA
This sequence comes from Protopterus annectens, assembly GCF_019279795.1. Classification (NCBI taxonomy): domain Eukaryota; kingdom Metazoa; phylum Chordata; order Ceratodontiformes; family Protopteridae; genus Protopterus; species Protopterus annectens. Next base: position 999,098,297 of record NC_056725.1, on the reverse strand, counting down.
TGGACTGCACACACATCCACCTCAAAGCACCTCCCAGTGAGTGGGGCAGGGTCTACATATAACGCAAGAGCTTTCCCTCTGTCAACTGCCAGGTCGTCTACGATGCCCAGGGCATTATCATGAATGTGTGTGCTGGCAACCCTGGAAGCTATCACGACTCCCACATCTGGCATTGCTCACATCTGTATCAGGTGTTTGCCATGGGGGGAGGCCATCCCATATGGCCATCTAATGGGGGATGCTGGCTATGCACTGGAGCCGTGGCTGATGACACCCATCAGAAATGCACACATACCCGAACAAGAACACCATAACAAGGTGCACGCACAAACCAGGATCATTGTAGAGCTTGTGTTTGGGATGCTCAAGTCACAGTTCCGCTGCTTTGCCATATCCAGTGGAGGATTGCAGTACTCTCCAGCTACATGTACACAAATGTTCATAGTATGTGCCATGCTATACAATATGATGCTGCAGAAACAGCTGCAGCAGGAACAGCACGGGGCAAGGCTACACAGCCTTCCACCATTGTCAAGGTCAGCACAGACAGAGAGGGACTCGAAGAAGGAACATCCTGAGCCTGCCCCTGTAAGCAGAAAGAGGCATGCACAGTATGCAGAGGCCTTGGCAAAGAGGCAATGCATAGCACACACATTGACACTGTAGGGACCCAGAGATTGATACCTCTCTCTGACTCACACAGACAGTAAAAGGGATGCCAAACATGACACTACCTGAGCTTTACCATGTACAGGGAGTGTACTATGTGCATCCAACATAGTCAGCCCTCCAACACTGTCCTCAATACTGGCTCAGCAAAAGGTAAGTCACTTTTCCTATCAATAACTAAATGGAGTGTTATGTTCTCATACTTACATGTATGATATGGATGCAAGCATGCAAGGGAATTGGGTGGCTGAATGGGACAGCAGCAGACAGCTATATGGGACAGCAGGAAATTCATAAAAAATGCTGGCATCAACATACTAGGCAGCACTACACAAGGTGACATCCTCACTGTAGCACATGTGATGGCCCAAAGAACTGTGGGTGTCAATAGTTCACACACATGGATGTCATTGAGGGTCACATATCCACCACCAGCCTCACCCAGCAGGACAGGTGTAGATGACCAAGAAGAAAGGCTGGGCTAAGGCCTCCAAATGATGGCAATGGTGGACAGCCCCCCAACAGACCTACACAGACATACTACAACAGGTCTGGCAGTTGCATTCCAGTTCTGAAGGGTAAGAAGTCTGAAACTGAAATATATGCTATTAAGCTCTAACCTGTGTACTCCACGGATATGCCTCCTGTTTGCATGATAGGTCACAATACAATATGAAATGGAAGCCAACAGAGTAACCACACCGATACAGTCATTTCAAATGTTAAAGTCTGCAGGTGTGTAAACCCCCCCACAATCTCATGTAGAACTGCAGTAACAGATGGCGTGCAGCACTCTCAAATGGCCTACAGTCCTTTAGCAAAGGCCCATGCCTCACCCATAGTGCCAATGTATGGAATGTCATGGGGTCCCAACTAGCAACCTAACAGTAAACAGAAAACAATTGCAAGACCATGTTGACAAATGCCAGGAGCATGCCTCCCCATGTTCTACTGTAAGGACTATGGATCAGGCCATAAATACTACTGGGATAAAAGCCCAACTATAGGGATACCTCTGAGATATTGCTTACATAATGTTAGGTGGAGGAGAGAATAACAGAGGGGGGTGTAGAAGCATGGATGTCATGGAGTGTGTGAAGTCTGAAACTCTAATGTCTGCCCATATGACTCCTGACTGCAAACCCATGAATGAATAGCCACAAAACTGGTTAGAAACCACAATGCGAAGGTAAACTGACCAGATATATGAATCCTGCCTCTGGATAACCTGGGTGTATCTGTACAGTTGAGAGGTATGGCCCCAGCAGGATATGGCCATTCCTTGAAGTTGAGAAAAACACAAAGAGGGGAACCCCAGCCAGCATACTAACAAGGTGCTGCACCATTTATACAGAACCAGCAGTCTATTGTCTGTAGTGGGTCTATACCATATGAGCGAATCGCACAAATTGCAAATGCTCCGTATGTACTAGACCGCAAAGTGCTTTATCTGAGATCATGGTACAGTGAAGAATGGGATATTTGCCCTTTCCTCACTGTAGTGTGATCTTGGAGTTGGAATATATATTTAGTGGGGGCCCCCACAATAGGAAGTTTGAGGTCCGGTACGGTCGATATTATGAGCATTCTCAATTTGTGTGATTCTCTCATATGATATAGACCCATCTGTAGCTACCCCTCCACAATGACAGATGTGTGCCTGAATGTGCAGTCTATATGCCTCAGAATATTGGTCTCAGCTGCATTCATCTTGTATTTTCTGGAAAATAACTGTGAGCAAAGAATGATAACTGTCAGTAGTTGATGACATGACACATCACAGTGTAAAACAGTACATATGTCAGAATATCTGTGATACAACCAACCATGTCACACAAGCAGCACAGACAGCAATAGTTACAGTATCCCCTGTATGATAAGCCCATTTTGTCCTCATATTGGTTCATAGGTAGGTACTAGGCTATCGGCCCAAGGGCCTACGTAAGACTAACCAACAAGGTTCCCTGGCTTACGCCACCCAAGAAAGTTATTTTCCTGTGCCACTGTCGAGCAGAGACACAGAAGTGATCCCTGGGGTGTATTTCCTATTTCCCATCCACTCATCAAGATTTTTCTTGAAGAGTGCTAATGAAGAACTTTGCTTGACATAGATGGGGAGCCTGTTCCAGAGAATGGGAAGTCTCTGGGACAGGAATCTATCCTTCCAGCATGTTCTGTTTATTGTGGTGACAAGGTTTAGGTCCCTAGAGCGTGTAGCTCGGAGGGATTGGGATTTCTTTAGGTGTAGCATGTCCTCTGTGTAGCTCTGGGTTTGACATAGCTTTATATGTTAGGCAGAGATCACCTCGGAGTAGGTGATATGCTACGGGGTAAAGCTGGAGCTTTTTGAGGCAGTCAGTGTAGGGCATTTGTTTGAGGCCAGTAATCCTCTTTGTGAGGTACTTCTGTGGCCTTTCCAGCTGCTGCAGATTTCTTGTGAGGTACATTCCAAAAGGGGCGTTGTACTCTATAATGGATCTAATGAGTGTCGAGTAGAGGGGAACAATGACCTCTTTTTTCCTGGATGAGAACCCTTTTATGATGAGGTGTGCCACATAGAAGGACTTCCTGACTACTGTGGTGATGTAACTATCAAAGGAGAGACTACTTTCCACCTGGGTTCCAAGGTCTCTTATCACACATTCGGTGTTAAGTAGATTGCTGCCTATGTGGTAGTTCATGGCTACAGAGTTTTTACCAAAGGGGATGATATTGCACTTTTTGGCATTGAGCTTGAAGCCATGGCTCTGACACCAGGCATCTGTCTCAGCGAGGCCCTTCTGTAGGATGTTTGCATCATTTGGGGACTTGACTATGGGTCCTTTGCAGTTATCTGCAAACTTCATTAGCCAGATGTCTTCTGTGTTAGCCTGTACTTCAGAGAAGTAGATACCAAACTGAAAAGGTCCCAGAACGGAACCCTGTGGTACACCACTTGCCACTGCTTTGAGGCCAGATTTGGAGTCTGCAACTTTTACAGTGTGGGTTCTGTCTGTGAGCCAGTTGGCAACCCATCTTGTGACGTAGGGATTTATACCTAGTTTAGTGAGTTTAGCTATAATTCCAGAATGGGAGATAGTGTCAAAAGCCTTGGCAAGGTCTAGATAGGCTGTGTGAACCACCTTACCCTCATCTACAGCTTTGGTGACTGCCTCAAAGAAGTCAATCAGGTTCAGGAGGCATAATCTGCCTTGCACAAACCCGAACTGGGTGGGATCCAGAGTTTGGAGGTTACCAATGTCTTTGTTTATGAGTTCCATGATGATACGTTCCATGGCCTTCAAGACCAGGCTCGTCAGACTAATAGGTCTATAGTTCCCGGGATCAGTGGTGGCTCTTCCTTTGCGGAGTGGGATAACTGTTGCTGTGTGCCATTCAGTGGGCACAAAGCCTGATGCGAGGCTATTATTGAACATGGTGCTTAATTGGGGAGCCAGTTTGTTCTGAAGTTTGTGTAAAACTCAGCCTGGGATGTTGTTCAGACCCATGGATGCTGTGTTTTTGGCTTTAGAGAGTGCAGTTTTTACCTGCATAGTTGTGATTACAGGGACTCTGCATTCTCCCTTTATAGATATGGGCCCTTTAGGGGGTGGGGGGGTAAAGTTAGCACTGAACCTATCTGCCAGGACGTTGGCAATAGTTGGTTCTGTAATTTTCATGCCGTTGGGCTGTAACTCAGAGCAGATCTGTGTGTTGCCATTGAGATTCTTGACATAGCTATAGAATGCTTTGTGGATGTCCTTAGAATTAGTGGTGATTTTGTTTTCTTAGCTAGCTTTGGAGGATCTTATAAGGGGTCTCAGCTTCTTACTGAGACTGACCAGGGAGCTCCTCCACTCATGGCTTTTACTCTCTTTTGCAACAGTTTCTTCCTTCTGTTGTACAGTTTGTTTATGGCAGGGACCACCAGATTGGCTTCCTTTTTTGGAGGATAGTGTCTTGGTTCTGTTTGGGATAGCACGATCCATGCACTCATGTAAGTGCTTATAAAGTGCATTTGTGTAGGATTCAGCAGTTGTAACTGTATTGTCCATCTATATGGGTGTCATGAAGTTCACCACTTCTGTCTTAAGGAGCATGAAGTTGGCTTTGGAGAAATTTTTTACCATGGTTTCCTTAATGGGGGGTTGGGGGCAGGATATGGATATCAAGGGTGATTAGCTTATGATCAGATCGGACCAACAAGGAGTTGACTTCAGGTGTGGAACACCGGTCACTCATGTTGGTAATGACTAGGTCTAGGATAGTGTTGCCCCTGGTAGGGGTGTGGATAAGTTGATCCAGGGCATTGGAGTTTATGAATTCCAGAAAGTGTTGAGCTAAGGAGTTGGTACACGAGTAGTTTTCCCAATTAATGGTGGAGTAGTTGAAGTCACCCATTATTAGGGTGTTTGGTTGAACCCTAATATTTTCCAGTACATCAAGAAAAGAGGAGTGGGAGTCCTGGGGCATGGTGGGGGATCTGTAGCAAGCTACAATTTGGATTGCAGTTTTGCCCAGAGTTAGTTGCACTTGGATAACCTCAAATGCATTATGCTGAGCAACTAGCCTGGAGGTGTGGATATCCTTAATGAATATGGACACACCTCTGCCTTTGGTGTTTCAGTCCAGGTTACATGGCAGAAAAGTGTGGTGTGAGTTATAGCCTGGTAGTGCAGAGGTGCTCTCTGGAGCCTTGAACCAGGTCACAGTCACTGCACAGATATCAATGTTCGCCATTTTAAGGAGTGCCTCGAGTGAGTGCATGTTGAGATTTAGACTTTAGCATTGAGTAGCATTGCCCTCAGTTTTGCTTGCCTGTTCCTGTTACAGAGGTGAATTTGTTATTTAAACCTTGCCTAAGAAAAGGCACTATAGTGGCAACAAGAGCCTTAGCCAGTATCCGGAATCCCAGGGGCGACAGGTGCAGGCCATCTGTGGCAAAGCATTGTGGTCTGTCGACCATGTCATCCCAAGCAGACAGATACTGGATCCCCTTAGAATGACACCAGAAGCTTAGCCAATTGTTGAAGTCGATCATTTTGTCCTTGTACTGCGGTGTCATTCTGGGTGATGGCAGAATGCTACTCAGGGCTAGGGTCATACCTGCCTGGGCTACAAGATCGGAGAGCTCTTCCATGTCGCTTTTCATGTAGTCCAGGGAGGTGAATCTCAGGTCTTTCACACCAACATGGACAATGACAGAGTCATATTTGTACTTGTTGTGGAGTGACCTGAGTGCATGGGTTATGTGGTGGATCCTGGCACCTGACAGGCAGTTGACAGTAACTTTCTCCTTGTTTAGCCTGGTGAGTGGGACATCAGTGTGCCTGACTATAGAGTCACCTATGACTAGTGTGTTGGGTACATTGTTTTGCCTTATTGGCTGTGGTTGAGTGGCACACTGTGGGCTATGTGTCATTTGGGTTGTGTTGGGGGATGGAGGTCACTTGCGTTTCTGCTTTGGAGGTTTCTGTTGCTTAGACAGATTATTATTGAGAGCCTCCGCAAATGTTTTTGTGTTACTATGTGTGGATTTTGGTGATGTAGATTTAGTGAGACTATGAGATGAGTGTGGTGTGGTGCAAATGTTTACCTTCTCCTCATGACTGTCAAGTTCAGATGGAACTTGGAGAGAGCTTTACCTCCAGTTTGGCTAGATAAGTGCATCTCTCACAGGTTGTAGTGTTGGGTGGTAGGAAGAGAGGGTTGTCTGTGTACATGAAGCAATTTCTACATTGCCTCAAGATGCCCATATTCATCAGATAGACAGGAGAGAACACTGGGAGCTGACCCTTGGACATGCCTGAATAAAAAACTATTTTCCTCTAGATAAATGAGGAAAGTGAGTACAAGAGCTGTTTTTCTCTAAGCAAGTGAGAAATGTAAGTACAAAAACTGTTTTCCTCTGGGTAATGAGGAAGGCTGAGTGCTATAGCAATTAGTAGCTTATTTAGTGCTTACAAGTTCTGAACAAGTGCTGAGCATGAAAAAGCAAAGTTATGTGCTAAAACTAAGAATTTGTAAGAATTCTTATAATTGGCAACCTATCTACAGATATCCTGCAGAAACAGTTTGCTAGGTGTAGCTGTCACACAAAAAACCCTGAACTGGATTCCAACCCTCCCTGGAATGGATGCACACACTCAATATAGAAGGATATACTGAGCATGCTCCTACACTTAGAGCAATGAAGTCCATGTCTCACAACACAGTGGACTACAGTTATTGGTTATTCACAGCTGTCTGTGCACACACACCAAATTGTACACCATTGATACTTCACACACACACATTGGATAGGAATACACAGACATATGCAAGGCAGACATAATATAATATGTCAAACATACACACACAGACATGTGGGGAAGAGAAAGACAGACAGCGACAGAGAGAATCCCATTATGAGGCCTGTCCCACCCACTACACATCCCATTGGTCTATATCACATGATGTGCTGATGTCACTCACTGTAGAAATACCATTGGTTAGCCCTCAGCCCCATAGTGTCAGTGGTGCTTGTGATAACATTATAACACTACAGTACAAATAGGTATCCATGTAGCAGTTGTAATCTTAGTCCTGTCAAATGTAAAGTTGTGTATGAGTGTGTTTCTAGATGAATGTGGTTGAGGTCATTCACAGTCACTAAATCTCACGTACCCCTCCTTCAGCACTGCTGTTGATGTCACTCACCTTCAAAGATACCCTTGGGGAGCTCCCCATCACATATGGTCTGTGGTGCTTGCAATAACTGTGTAATACTATAGTGTAGCAAACTAGTTAGGTAGGAGTTCCAATCCTGATCCTGGCAACTGTGTAAATGTGAGTGGTTGTATAAGAGAGCATGTGTATCCTAGTAGAGACCTGATTTTGTGGTGATTCACACTTACAACACTTCCCTTACCCCTGCTTTAGAACTGCTGCTGATGTGACTCACCTTCAAAGATACCTTTGGACAGCTCTTTAACATGTAAGCTCTCTGGCACAGGCGCTAACTGCATAATACTATAGTGTAGCAAACTACTTAGGTAGGAGTTTCAATTCTGATCCTGGCAACTGTGTGAGTGTTTGTGTGAAAGAGTGTGTGTATCTTTGTAGAGACCTGATTTTGTGGTCATTCACACTTGCAACACTTCCCTTTCCCCTCCTTTAGCACTGCTGCTGAAGTGACTCACCTTCAAAGATACCTTTGCACAGCTGTCCAACATATAAAGTCTGTGGCACATGTGATAACTGCATAATACTATAGTGTAGCAAACTAGTTAAATTGGAGTTCCAATCCTGCTCCCGGCAACTGTGTAAATGGGAGTGTTTGTGTGAGAGTGTGTGTATCCTTGTAGATACCTTATTTTGTGGTCATTCACACTTACAACATTTCCCTTACTGATTTTGTGGTCATTCGCACTTACAACACTTCCCTTACCCCTCCTTTAGCACTGCTGCTGATGTGACTCATCTTTAAAGATACCTTTGCACAGCCCTCCAATATGTAAGCTCCATGGCACGCATTATAAATGCAGAACAATGCAGTAGCAATAACTACATGGGTATGGGTTTGATTCTCATCCCTGGCAAGTGTTTGTGGGTGGGCATATGTATGTCCATACCTCAAAGATTTTGGCCCCATTTACACCCAGTACACATCTCAATGCTTGACTTTAGCAGCCCTGCAGATATCATCTAACTTAGAGGTAGCTGTTGCCAACCCTAAACCATGTAAGTTCAGTGGTACATGTGGTAAATGCATAACATAATTGTCTGAAAAGATAGATAGAGACTTGAACCTCACCCCTGGCAAATGTAAATTTGTGTGTAGGGTAAAATACTTTTTGGAATCTCTCACCCACTACATCACCCTATGCCAGTATTTACAAGGGCTGGTGATGTTCCTCGCCTTAGGAGTACCTTGGTACAACATCCATCCTATAAGCTCTGTGGTGCATGCAATAAATGCAGTACACTGTAGTAGCAATATATAGCTAGATAGGGGTTTGATACTCAGTACTGGCAAGTGTGTGTGTGTCTGTCATCAGTATCCTGTGTGGGGGTTGGTGTGATTGTGTAATAACAGGATCCATTGGGGGTGGTGTTTGCTAAATTATTTTGTTGAGGACCTAGTATATGTCACAATGTCCACATTACAAGGCCAACACATGTCAAACACCAGAGAGGTTGGTGTAGACAATCCACAGCCCTAAATGTGACTGTATGGATTAGTGCACAATATAGACAATCCTTCTATTACTCAGGGACCACTCTCCACCCATGTATCATACACAAATAAACTTGGCTAGGAAACAACCACTATATTGGTACTTGCCCTGCATATTTCCTCACAGATTGTACCCACGGTGTGATTGCAGTGGACTACATGCCTGTTGCCACAACAGTGCCACTGACATCAGAAAGTACTTTGATGTGTCACATCTCTTGACTGTGTGTTATCCATCAAGTAAAAGGACATGGCACCCTGTTCCATCCCCTCAGTAGCCCAATCAATGTATACAGTGGCCATTTTGCCATGTCCCCCACTGGACACCTGCAACAACTGTAGACTCTCCAAACATACCCCACAAAGGGAATACCATGCTTATACACATGCCCTGTATGGACAGATGCCACTAACTCCACTGAATACCCATATCATACTGTCAATGTAGGTGCAATCATGACCTCAGTTACATCGCAGGTCTCACCAAATGAGGTCAGTAATGCTACATCAGAAGATATCAATCTGTCAACACAACATGCCCCTGAGACCTCAAGCCCACTTCCACACTTAAAAGAACATGCATGTGGGACATGTGCACAACCCAGACACTGTCCATGTTATGGAATACAAATCACATATGTGTGAAGCAGTGCACATCACTGGCCACCCACAATAGAAATCTGGATGAGTGGATGGGGAATGCAGTACCCACCCCTGGGGACAACTCCAGTGTCTATTTTCCTGAGCCACACTGGGGACTATTTTCATGTGGCCTGATGCCAGGGTATTCCCTTGGGCTAGCCTTGTAGAGCCTTTAGGCCCATTCACCTACTACACACCTATGAAGCAATGAACCTATGGATCTCAGTACTGGCAAATGTATGAGTGTGTGTGTGTGTGTGTGTGTGTGTGTGTGTGTGTGTGTGTGTGTGTGGGTGTGTGTGGGTGTGTGTGTGTGTGTGTGTGTGTGTGTGTGTGTGTGTGTGTGTGTGTGTGTGTGTGTTTGTGTGTGTGAATAGTAATCTCAGTGGTGTGTTTGGCTGATGAATATCCCCACTGGCTGTGGTTATTAGCAATCAGAGGTGTGTCTAAACCACAACACGTACCATTCCCCTTTCTACAACAGATGTTGTACATCAACATGTACCTATGCACAACCCTCAGCCCTATAATCTGTGAGGCATATGCAATTACCGTGCACATACTGTACCCTGCCTATGACAAGGTGGATGTGTCACCACTCTGCCATACCCTGTGGCCTTGCTGAAGGGCCACATCCCGGTGACACAGACGCCTAGAACGGATATGGGATACAGCATGTGAGAACACAGTTCCTCAGCACTTCACATCTGGGGGGAGAGAGGGGTAAAGCTGGTATTGAATGTGTTGCCAAGACTGTGACCAATATATGTTGTCTCAGGATAGGTATTAGCTTTGTGCAGTAACTCACAGCACTTGTGTTTAATGCTGTGGAGGTTGTTGATGCAACTATCAAGGCTGTTGTGACTGTGTCTGCTGCATCTCTGCCACCACAGATGCCTATCAGGGATTTCAGAAGGGATCCAAAGTTGTGTTTGAAGCTAATAAGGGAGTTCAACAGTCATGGGACACCACCTTTCCCTGCAACAGTGTCCACCTTCTGATCTGCACTTCAGTAATGGCAGAGGACCATCACATTATCACCCAGTGTTTGGAAGACAGTGTCTGGGTTCTCTTTGCTTTGGCTAGTACCATGCATTCATGTACCTGTTTGTACAGTGCCTATGTGTATGATTCCACAGTCATGCAGCTACATTCCATTGCCATGGGTGCAGGGAAGACATCCACCCCTGTTTTCATGGCTGCAAAGTCAGTTTTGGAGAGTTTCTACCATCTCTGTGGGGGTTGTGGCTGGCATGTTGAGTTCCATGTTGATTAGAGCTGTGTGAATCTCACAATGCAGGGATTGACATCTGGGGATGAGAAATGGTCCCATATTTAAGTGGTCAATGCAGGTCAGGGTTGTTGTATCCTCTACCATGGGTCCGTATGAGCTGGTCTAGGGCAATGGAAATGATGAATCCCAGAAGTGTTGGGCCACTGTACTGGCGACTGGCTACATTCCCCAGGTGATGGAGGTGTAGTTGAAGACTTGTACTATGTCAGTGTTGCATTCTACCATCAAATATGGCAGGGTATTGAGGAATGTGCATTTGCAGTCTAGGAACATAAGATGTATTTGTATATATTTGTATACATACTCACACACACACACACACATATATATATATATATATATATATATATATATATATATATATATATATAAAACAAAATACAAAAATAGTTGAAAACATATTGTATCATTACATTAGTATTTTTAACAGTGCTTTTCCAAGTAAGAGTAGATTGCAGATTGTTGTACTAGAACAATACACCCCTGCATGCAAAGCTGGAACTCTGGGTTCTGACCATCTTGTTCTTGGTGTTTGAGTTGTATGTTTTTATGTATCTCCTATTGGATATTGATCTGATATATTGATATTAACTGCAGACTACTATTTTTTGGATATGTCATTGAGGACTGCTGCCATGTAGTAATGGCATACCTTTCAGTTTCAGATGTATATCTTTCAAAACATTCATCCTAATGTATAACCTTTTGGCTATCTCCTTTCTCTCTGTCTTCTGTACAGATGTGAATATATCAGGTATTGCTAAGGGCAAACCACTATGTAGGTGCCCACATTGTATTGTGCTGTGGGCCTGGTCACTGCTGCTAGTTCTGACATATGGGTCATTCCTTAATGTGGGCCTTGTCCCTTTTCCTAGCCTGTGTGAGGGACATTAAGAGGTGGTGCCCTAAAGATTTACATACAGTAGGTGGCAATATGTCACAGGACAGGACATGTGGAGACAGTTAAACAACATGGGGGAATTATCCCCAGATTTGTGAACAGATTCTATGTTGTCAGTGCTGTTATACACATGGTGGATTGATAGATTTGACAGGGTTTGTGTGGACATGTATTTAGTGAGTGACTCCACGACTGACAGTGATAGGTCTCTGACATACCTCTCCACTGGTACACTGTCCACAGGCTGACCACATGTCTGCCTGTTATGTTTTGTCTGTTCCCCAGACAGTTGGTGTCATTGGTAAATCAGTCGTGGACTCTGGGAAATGCAATCAGTAAATACATCTATTGGTATTACCAGCATCATATTCCTCATAAAGGATGTTACAACAAACCCAGTAAGATCTGCAACTGTCTAAATGTATGACAGCAATATGTCCAATTTACCCCTGTATCTGTGCCTCTCTCCCCAAATGATGTCAGGCTTTGTCCTGATGTCAATGAGCCACAGGCGTATTTATTATAATTATTTCATGACTTCATTCCTGCTACCATCCCAGTGATGCAGTAGACTCACAGACATGTCAGAGAAAAGGCCTTAGATATGAGTCCTGAGCCTGTGCATTCTGAGTTGAATTTTACATGGGAGATGCCTGTGTATGTCTGGCCATTGTTAACAGACTGTCATGATTGTGTACACATGTCATGTGTACATGTTATTTGGGCTGTGTATGGAGGTGGGTGGATGTAAGTGTCATGGCTCCTTCTTTATCTTACTGTGCATGCTGCTTCAGTTTCCACTGATCTATTGGCTGTATGTGTTTGTAGGGGCAGACTGAGACATGTCCTGTACCAAGGTCAGGATTCAGACTACACTGATAATTGGGACTGTATCTGTAGGGCTAGTGTGTGAGTAGCAAACAATGATGTATTTGTTCACACAGTCCATATACTCTACTGTTCACTTGACTTACCGGTACTGCCTGATATATTTGCATATACACATGTAATTACCCATAGCAGATGTCCTAATTCAATTGCTTGTGCTATTTCAGTAAATATATGCTAGAGCACACAGGAGAGTGTTACTACAGCAACTGTGTTAGCTTATCTACGCCAGTACTTCAGATACATCCCCATTTACCACCCACCACTTTGTCAGCCTTGGACCAGATTCATTGCAGAATGGGGTTCTGAGCATACATGTCAACTGGCTGGATTGTTTCAGAATGTAGAGGTTTATTGCTCATATATCTGATCTGTTTTACAGATTATTATCATTTCTTTGGTGAATCATTGTAATAATACGATCGTTGTCTGAAAATGAGGACATACATTTCATTTGCCTACATCACATCCATCAGAATATGTATGTTGAAACAAACTGTGTCACTCTGTCAAGAAGAGTACAGGGGGACAATGGCCTCTTCCTTCGTGGATGCTAATGTGTAAGTACTGAGATGTGCCACATAGAAGGACTTTGTGACCACAGTGGCAATGTGGTGGTCAAGAGACATTGCTGTCAAACAGTGTACCCAGATCTCTCATAACGGCTTCTTTGTTCAGGGGACTACCATCAATGTGGTAAATCATGGGAACAGAGTTTCCACAAAGGGGACAACACCACACTTTCTGACATTGAGCTTAAGGCCATGGCTCTGACACCAGTCATTGGTATTAGTGAGGCCTTTCACTAGGATGCCAACATCACCTGAGTGGTTACTAATAGCTCCCAACTTGCAATTGTCTGCAAACTGTCAGCCAGAGCCCCTTCATGTTGGCATGGACTTCAGAGAAGTTGATACCAACCATGACAGGACCCAAGACAGAACCCTGTGGGACTCCACTTATGACTGCTCAGCAGTCTAACTTGGAGTCAGCTATTTCCACACTGTGAGTCTTACCTGTGCCCCAGTTTGCAACCCACCTAGTGATGTAGGGGTTGATGCCTAGCTTAGTGAGTTTTTGCATGATTCCTGAGTGGGGAATGTTATCAAAGGCTTTGGCCAGATCAAGGTAGGCTGTATGTGACACCTTGCCTTCATCCACAGCTCAGGTGACTGACGCCAAGAAGTTGACCAGGTTGATTGAGCAGGTATGACCTATCCTTCACAAAAGTAAACTGTGTGGGATCCTGAGTCTGCAGATTCCCTTATTCCTGTTTATTAGGTGCATGATGATGCATTCCATAGCTTTGCATAACAGACTTGTCAGGCAGATGAGGCAGTATTTCCCAGGGTATGTAGTCACACCTCATTTGGGGATAGGGGTAACTGTAGCAGTGCACAATTCAGTAAGGCAAAGCCTGAGGTGAGGCTGTGCTTCAATAGGGCACACAGGTGAGGTAACAGTCACTCTGTAGTTCATGTAGAACACAGCCAGGGATATTGTCAGGCCCCATAGAAGGTGTATTTGTGGCCTTGGACAGTGGTGTTTTAACTTGTGCAGCAGTAATACTGAGTGCCTGGCAGTGTACTGGTATTGTGATTGGTGCTTTGACGGGGGATGGAGGGGTAAAGTTTGCACGTAATATGTCAGCCAGTTGTTGTTGTTTGTCTTTCAGCTTTTCCCAGTTAGGGCAGTAGATTTTCATGAATGCCGAGGTGCTAGCTCGATGTCCAACCTTCAAAGAAGGCACAATCTTACACATCTTTCGAACGCCACCCAACCGTGGGGAGGACATGCAGTTGGCTCAGTCTAGGAGGTACCATTGTCTAGTAGCTCAGAACAAATCTTGGTATTGCCATGGAGATTCTTTACATAACTGTATAAGGCCTTGTTGTTGTCTTTACTGTGTGCTTCAGTTCAGTTTTCACAGATAACTTTGTAGTATTTAATGAGGTATCTCAACTTTTAATTGAGGCTGATAAGGGTTTTTTTTCCAGTCTTGGGACTTCACCTTATTCCATATCAGTTCCATCCTTCTGTTCTACAGCTTCTTTATGGCCGGTGACCACCAGATTGGCTTCCTTTTTTGGAGGGGAGGATCCTGGTTCTGTTGGTATGGCAGTATCCATGCATTTGTGTACGCGCTCATAGTGCATTGCTGTTTGATTCAGCAGTCATGCAACTAGTCTACATTTGCATGGCTGCCGTGAGGTTAGCCACCTCTGTTGTTATGAGGCCATAGTTAGCTTTGGACAGGCTTTTCATGGTGGTTACCTGTGGAGGTGGGGGGGGGGGGGGCTGTGGATTTCCAAAGGTGATTAATTTGTGTTAAGATATAAAAGGGGAGCAGCTGACTATTGGTGTAGAGCAACAGTCGCCCATGTTAGCAAGGAACAGGTTGATGCAATGGGCATGTGCATCTGTACATGAGTAGCTTTCCCAGGTAATGGTGGGGTATTTGAAGTCAACCAGTATGAGAGAGTTAGGCTGGACACTAATATTCTCCAGGGTGTTTAGGGACATGGAGTATAAGTCTTTGGACATGTTTTGGACCTGTAGCAGGCTACAACCTGAACCACTGTCTTACACAATGTTAGCTACACCTGCAGGATCTGTAATGCATAATGTCGGTCTACCACTTTGGAGGTGTGTGCATCCTTAATGAATATGGAAATACCACCACCTTGGGCGCTTCAGTCAAAGTTCTGCAACCAAAAGTTGTGGAATGAGTTATAGGCTGATAGTGCAGGGATGCTTCCTGCCACCTTTAACCAGGTCTCTGTTACAGCACAGATGTCATTGTTCTCCATTTTAAGGAATACTTCCAGTGAGAGCATTTTCAGATTTAGACTTTTAGTGTGCATCAGCATGACCCTCAGATTGCATCTGTTTGTGGCTGTCATATATTTCTGTTTATTTATGTATGTATATATATATATATATATATATATATATATATATATACACATACATATATATATATATATATATATATATATATATATATATATATATATATATATACATACATACATATATATATATATATATATATATATATATATATATGTATGTATGTATTTATTCACCTTTCTATATATATATGTGTGCATGCACATATGCAGATATAAATGTGAATGTATCTCTCTCTCTCTCTCTCTCTCTCTATATATATATATGTATATATATATATATATATATCTGGGTCTACCTGATAACACCGACATGCCAAAACACTGGCAACGAAATAACAGACACGACAAAACCAAAAGTTCAGAAACATGAAACTTCACATGCCCGACAAACCACAATCTCGACAATCAACAAACCAAATACCTTTCCTGAAAAACACACACATAACACAAGCACACCATAAACCTTACAAACCTACACTAAACCTTGCATACACAACTATCTATGCACTAACCTTAACCCAAACCCTAACCCTAAGGTCCGTCACTATCGCAAACTTACCTTACCGGCAACCTAACCCTAACTCACTTAATCCACCCCTAACCCTTAAGTCTGTCATTATCGCACACTTACCTTACCCACACCCTAACCCTAACTCACTTAATCTGCCCCTAACCCTCAAGTCCGTCACTATCGCACACGTACCTTATCTGCACCCTAACCATAACTCACTTAACCCGCCCCTAACCCTCAAGTCTGTCACTATCGCACACTTACCTTATCTGCACCCTAACCATGACTCACTTAACCCGCCCCTAAACCTAAATTCCATCACTATCGCACACTTACCTAACTCTAACATCTGTCCCTATCGCACACTTACCTTAACATGTCGGTGTTCTCAGTGTCGGGATTCTTAACTTTCGGTCTTCTCCGTTTTCGATCTTCCGGTGTCGGTGTTCTTGTTGTCGGCATTGTGAACTTTCGGCATTTTCAGGTAGACCCATATATATATATATATATATATATATATATATATATACATATATATATATATATATACATATATATATATATATATATATATATATATATATATATATAGGTTTACTATCACAATGCCAACGTGCAATTGCACGGCTATGAAGTATTCGAACAACAGATGTTCGAATACTTCACAGGTCGGCAGGTTATGTGAGCGAACGTTGTCATTGCGAATGGACTGTGCATTCGCAATTATAACGTTCGCTCATGTGAGGGGATCGTGGTACAGTGCGGTTAGGGAAATACATCCCTTTCCTCACTGTACTGCGATCTCGGAGTTGGAATATTAAGTTAGGGGGGTGTGGGGGGCGCAACCCCATAACTGTGAGTTTAGGCTAGTTAGGTAGGGAGTTATGGGACAGGTGGGAGTGCTGTTGATTGTCAGAAATGTCGCAAGTGACATTTTCGACCATACATAGTTGTTTTCGACATTAGGGACATACGGAACTGTTCATTTCCGATGT